>NC_050443.1:11281941-11496040 GCF_903995425.1 Onychomys torridus
CTCTCTTTAGAGTTGGAGAGAGTACCACCTCTGCTCTCCAGGGCAGAAGATACTTTTCTGTTTCTTTGTCTTTTTATTTCTTCTCTTTCTCTTCCTTTTTTTTTTTTTTTTTAAACAAGGTATTATGCAGCCTAGGGTGGTCTGGGATTCCCCATGGCCTCAAACTTGTGATCCCCCTGCTTCAGTGTTGGGATGTCAGGCTACCCTTTTTCTTATTATAGGCACCCAATCTATGTCTTATTTGTTTATAATAACTACAGGAACAATCTACCCTCTAAGTCAGATGGCTACTGGGACATTGCAGGGCCAGTGGCACTGGCATAGGGACCTATGTACATTAAAAGACACCTGTCACCTGGGTAGGGGGTGCATACTGTCACCCAGAGTCATCTACAAGCCCATGTGTCTCTTTGACTATGGCAAGCTGAGTTAGAGACCTCTCAAATATCCAAATCTTTGGTGACGTGTGGAATCTCCTTCTGTGATATCAGTACTCAGGAGGCAGAGGAAAGAGGATGGAGACATCTGGCCAGCCTGGGCAGCATAGTGAGACACCTCCATCCTGAAACAAAGAACTGGGGGTGTGGTTTGCTGCCAAGACTGAGGCCCTGAGTTTTTAGCCCTAGAATCCATTGGATGGAAGAAAGGAACAGACTTCTTCAAGCTGTCCTCTGATGTCATGTTCATATGTGCACACACACTATACATATTAATATATCATTATAAACATTTTATTATATGCATCATATATCATGTATGACATATATTTGTCTAATTATGTTATATAATTATATAAAATATATTCACCTATAATTATATAATTATACTTATAAGCATATATTACTCATATCTTATTGTTGTGGGAAGCTGGGTGTTGGTGGCGCACATCTTTAATCCCAGCACTAGGAAGGCAGAGGCAGGCAGATACTGTGAATTCAAGGCCAGCCTGGTCTACAGAGTGAGTTAGTTCCAGGACAGCCAGGGTGGTTACAGAGAAACCTTGTCTAAAAACAAACAAAACAAACAAACAAATAAACAAAATTGTTGTGGAATATTTGTACACTATGAGAATATGTATCGCAGTGATTGGTATAACAAAAAAACTGAATGGTCAATAGCTAGGTAGGAGGTATAGATGGAATTTCCAGGGGAGAGAAAGGAAGAGAAGGAGAAATCTAGGCACGGAAGAGAAGCCAGGAGACACTGAGAGGAAACAGGAGATGCAAGATGGAAGTGAGGTAATGCCACATGATAAAACACAGATTAATATAAATGGGTTAATTTAAGTTATAAGAGCTAGTTAGGAACATACTGAAACCATAGGTTGGGCTTTTTTTTTTTTTTTTTTTTTTTTAAATTATGTATACAGTGTTCTGTTTGCATGTACACCTGCAGGCCAGAAGAGGGCGCCAGATCTCATTACAGGTGGTTGTGAGCCACCATGTGGGTGCTGGGAATTGAACTCAGGACCTCTGGAAGAGCAGTCAATGTTCTTAACCTTTGAGGCATCTCTCCAGCCCAGGTTGATCTTTTATAGTTAATAATTTGGGAGCTGGCTAGTGGGACAGAAAAAGATTTACTAGATATGGCGCCCAAGATGGGGTATGTAAATCCACAAAGGGCCTGAGAATGCTGTAAAACAGTCCTCAGTAGGGTCAGTGCTTGTGCCGTACAGAGGTGTGGCTCTTTTAGGAGGCCCTGCTACTGAGCACTTGAATGGGGTTCATGAGTGGCAGGTGGTGTGCTATTTGATGGCAGGAGACTCGGTAGAGTTGGGGCAGATGAACCAGCTCCAGGCCCAGCCACAGGCATGAGGCTTCACTCTCACCAACCTAAAGAGAGTAGAGCCAGCCATGCTAAGCAGAGCTGCATGGTGGAGGGCCTAGCTGCCAGTTAGCAGTTTAACATCTGGCTCATGTAGTCAGCTACAAGTGTTCAGCTGTAGGCATTTAAAGAGATCAGGTCCAAGCTGGGCAGTGATGGTGCACACCTTTAATCCCAGTACTTGGGGAGGCAGAGCCAAGCAGATCTCTATGAGTATGAGGCCAGCCTGGTAGAGAGAGCAAGATCCAGGACAGGCACCAAAGCTACACAGAGAAACCCTGTCTTGAAAAAAAAAAAACAAAAACAAAAAACAAAAAAACAAAAGAAAAAAAAAAAGACTGAGAAAAACCTCTAAACAGATACAGTATGTTTTAAAAAAATGTACTTAGCCAACCTAAGACAGAGCACCTCTGTGGCCTGGGCAGGCATCTCCATGACGGGTAAGGTGACCTGCTGACATCCCATGCAACCTAAGTCAGAAGCTCATTTTTTAGTAAAAGGGGGGAACCTGTAGGGCTCTGGCCCCATTTTGGGTATCTGTTGCCTTGCTTGCTGACTTTGACCTTGATAATCCTCCCTATGCTAATTCCTTCCGGGCTCCACCCTCCTGAATGCTTAAGGGAAGTTCCTCGTCTGTGTATCCTGCATATTGGGCATTAACAGCTTAGATGCAAGATTGTAAAACATCGGTAGTGAACTTCTGCCCTCCAGGGTTCTCCCATTGTGCTGTAAGCCTGTATTTAAGACCTCCTCCCTCCTTCAATAAATGGCATTCAGCATTAAAAATAAAAAAAATAAAATAAAAATTTTCTAGTAACCATTAAAAAAAAATGTGCTTAGAAGCTGGGTGGTGGTGGCGGCACACACCTTTGATCTCAGCACCTGGGAGGCAAAGGCAGGCAGATCTCTGTGATTTGTAGGCAAGCCTGGTCTACAGAGTGACTTCCAGGACAGCAGGGCTACACAGAGAAACCCTGTCTCAACTTCCTCCCTCGCCAAAATGTGCTTAGATGCTAAAGAAAGAAAAGAAAATGGGTACAGATATAGTCATAAAAATAGTTTAAAAACAATAAGTAATAAACAAATAATCCCAGCACTCGGGAGGCAGAGCCAGGTGGATCTCTGTGAGTTAGAGGCCAGCCTGGGCTACAGAGGGAGATCCAGGACAGGCTCCAAAACTACTACACTGAGAAACCCTGTCTAGAAAACCCAACCTCTCCCCCCTAAAGAAACAAAAAAACAAAAGAACAACATCAAAAAGAAAAAAAGCAATAAGTAAAGGCTTTAAAGAGAGAATAAATTAATGTAAAGGAAAAAGCCATGTAAGGATGGGAAAGACACAGGGCATCTGCAACCTGTATGGTGTTTTCTTGACTTTGAATTTTTTGAATGTTGGTGAGTGAATGGCAGCTGCTGAGAGACATTGGGTTATGAAAGGGACTGCTGAAATAAACCAGCCTATATACTTTAGAGATGTCTTGGCTTCACAATGGAAATCAGGAAATGTGTTGCATTGGGGGAGAGGTTATGAATTTGTTTCCATTGGAAACAAAAAGCTATGGATTCCTTCAAAGTTAGTGGAGGTCAGATTTGATCTGAGGATCTTGGCTGTAGACATGGAGAGAAAGACAGAAAAGACTACAAAACAAGTGATGTGTATGCTGATCCTTCTAATGGGAACATCTCTGAGAATGGATACGACATGATAAATCTTGTTGGCAACAGAGTCCTCATGACTTACTATTACATGCCATCCTTTCATATGGCATGGATAGATGTTTGGTTATGTAGTCCAAATGGACTTATAAAGTTGACTGATGACTTTTCCCTGCTCAATAATAAAACAAAAAATTATCTTTAGTTGGTTTATGCACACTGCACATTCCATACTTGTGTTAATGCAGATATATATATATATATATATATATATATATATATATATATATATATTACATTTTAAAGTCTATGTGTATGTGTGTGTGTGTATGTTTTAAAGGACCAAACACCAATAAAAACAGGTAGCCCAGGTGATTCAGCTTCTCAGAATGCCTCTGGTGCAGTTTCTTCAAAATTTTACATCCAGAGCTGGGCGGTGGTAGCACATGCCTTTAATCCTAGCACTCAGGAGGCAGAGCCAGGCAGATCTTTGTGAGTCTGAGGCCAGACTGTTCTACAGAGGGAGTTCCAGGACAGCCAAGGCTATACAGAGAAACCCTGTCTCGAAAATCAAAAACAGTTAAGAAATATTTTTACATCCAGAACAACTTCAAAGCTACTAGCTGAGATGGTCCAGCCTCACTCACTACTCCAGCCAGGACTTCAGATAAGCCCTGCACCTTCCCATCACACAGACACTGATACAATGATATAGTTAGGTCTCCTAGTATTTGACCATTATCTCAATTTTCTCCTAAAGAGGCTGTCACCCACTGAGAACAGGAAGCAATCTAGAGAACAGGATGCTCACATTCCCAAGTGGTGGGGTGGGTGCTGTTTGGTCATTCAGTGGATTATGGATGTTTATCATCATTTAGGAGGTGTTGATTGCAAGCTGTTGTTGGTCATGATCAGGGAGGAAGCTAAGCAGAAGAAGTTAGATTCAGGGATCTCATTCTTAAAAGAAAAAGGGGTATAGAAATGATAGGATAAAAGGGTAGATTAATGAATCGAATCTACTTTGAAACTAAAAAAGTGAATGCTTGTCTTAGATATTTTACATTGGTATGGATTTTTGTATATTCATACAAATTTAAGGTTATTTTTGTTTTAGCATTATATATATGTTTCTACTCTTGTTAAGGTATTATACCTATGCAGCTCTTTTTAAAATGTAAGTCCTAGTCCTTAAAGGCTTAGTGCAAACTGTTTAAGATAATTAAGAAATGTAGGATAGTAGTTAGTCATCTATAACAATCAAACTTGCAGTCATATTAGGTACGTTTCCAAGGTCAAACAGAGATGTATTTTATATTTTGGTTGTGAGCCTAGCCTTTAACAGCTGAGCTATCCCTCCTCCAGCCCCAGAGATGTATTTTAGATAGACAGATGGTCTTCAAACACTTCAGAGACTTACAGAATATGACCGTTAAGATGTTTTAATAATAAGGCTTTTCATGGCAATGAGACATGTCTGCTCCTGGCAGTACCAATTTACTACAAAAGAGGATGAGAGGCATTGAATAACCTCTGTAGAGAGTTTGCTTTCATCGTGGCAAAGTGAGCTACTGAGCAAAGAAACTGCCTTTGTCTTGACTGCTGTCCAAACCAGATGAGCAGGGCACAAAATAAAGTGACTGCTGAACTTTGCCAAGACAAAGTAGGACAGTCCTTCAAAATTCTTGCTTCACAGAAAAGCCTTTCAGATATTCTGTAGGCTGAAGAAGGATGCCCCAACATTGCAGAGGAACCTTGGGTGACAGTCCAGGAAGCCAGCTGTTTCTGTCATTTCTATAGTTTTGGAAGTTGTTTGCTCTGCACTTCCTGTTTATTCAGGTAATATTATATCCATCTTGGGTCTTTAATGAGGTTGAAGATTAAATAGTTACAGTTTTCCTTGTTACCAAATTCAGAAAAAAACTTATATAAGAGATATAAAGTTTATAAAGTTGAGAAACAGAAAAGCTTAAGCTGTTTATCTAAGATGCTTTTAGGTCTAAAAAGATATTTTTAGGATGGTAATCCAAGTTATGATATAAAATGATTCAGGTATAAAACTTTGGATTAAGATAGGATAGATTATACAGTACTTTCTTTGAATTCGTCAAATACATATGGACTAAACATTGTGAATGTAATTCTTACTTGATAACTGTTCTTTTTTTATTTTTTATTTTTTATTTTTCGTGACAGGGTTTTTCTGTGTAGCTTTGGGCCTTTCCTGGAACTCACTTTGGAGACCAGGCTGGCCTCGAACTCACAGAGATCCACCTGCCTCTGCCTCCCAAGTGCTGGGATTAAAGGCGTGCACCACCACCGCCCAGCTTGATAACTGTTCTTATTGTATATAGTTCTACTATGTTAGAGTTAAAAACCATTCCTTTTATTTAGGCAAAAAAGAGGACATGTTGTGGGATATTTGTACACTGTGTGAAGGTGTATTGTTGTGATTGGTGTAATTAAAAGCTGAATTGGCCAGACGGTGGTGGCGCACACCTTTAATCCCAGCACTCAGGAGGCAGAGGCAGGCGGATCTCTGTGAGTTTGAGGCCAGCCTGGTCTCCAAAGAGAGTTCCAGGAAAGGTGCAAAGCTACACAGAGAAACCCTAACCCTAAGCCTGTCTCGAAAAAAAACTAAAGGGAAAAAAAAAATGCTGAACTGTCAATAGTTAGGCAGGAGGTATAGGAAGAATTTCCAGGGAGAGAAAGGAAGAGGAGGAGACGTCAGGAGACAGAGAGGAAACAGGAGGTGCAAGATGGAAGAGAGGTAACACCATGTGATAGAACATAGATTAATACAAATGAGTTAATTTAAGTTATAAGAGCTAGGTAGGAAAAAGCCTAAGCTATAGACCAAGCTTTCATAATTAATCAGAAGTCTCTATGTCATTATTTGGAAGCTGGTTGATGGGACAAAAAAAGACTTACTACATATTATATACATTATATTATAATATATTACACTTAAATATATTATAATATGTACACATGCATTACATTACATACAATATCTTGTATGATTATATAATGTATATAATATAAATGTACATATAAGATATAATTATATAATATTTACATTCATTATATACATATATATTTATATACATCTATGTTTCTTTAAAGCCCAAACACCACAGTCAGCTGAGGTTCCCACAGTGACCCACAAATTGCTGAGTTCCTCAGAAACACCCACAGCATCCCCGGGGAAGATGTCACAATGTTCTAGTAACTCATTTTAGCGCCAAGCCATCACCAGCCCCAGCCCCCTCCCTCAACGGCATTGGGACACAAGGTCACTCAGTGCACACTTCTGCCTAGGACAGATCCAAAGCAAGGGATATGGTACAAAAATAGTTTATTACAAAAGAAATCTGACCCAAACCTAATAATTTACATTGTGATCAGTGCTGCCCCAGACCCCTGTGCTCCTCCTGGTTCCTCAGGGTGGAAGGGGGCAGGGGAGGGGCTGTCCTTTGGTTCCTCCACTCCTGGAATGGAACCAAGAATCAATCATCTAGTAGATTCCAGACAGGGTACCTGGTGCCTGAGAATAATGGGCAAGGGGTGAGATTAGGGCTATCTGTGCTCAGTAGTAGGTGCTTGTGCAAAACCTGGTCTGGAGATTCGGGGGAAGCAGAGCAAGGTCCTCACAGGTTCCAGAAGAGTGGTCCCCCGACAGGGCAGGGAGGCCCCTCCTCATGAGTCCGGGTCTGCCCCCCCATCCGTCTCAGCTGCTTCCTGGAGCTGGGGCCGGGGGCACGGGCGGGCTTCGGAGGACCCCTGGGAAGGGCAGGAAGGCAGGTGGAGATGTAGTCGGGAGGAAGAAGTTTTGGGGGTTCACTGGGAAGCCGGGAGGGTCCTTCGGGGGAGACAGTGAGGGTGAGGAGCTTGGCGAGGAGTGGAGACCTGCGGAGGAAGAGACCAGGGTTAGGGCGGGGAGAAGCCGGCTGAGCTGGCTCCAGGGCCCTGAGTGCCCCAGGGCAGACTCTCACCATTGGAGCTGAGACGACTACCGCTCTCAGGGGAAGTGGTGACACTTTGGTCCGGGGATGGGTCGGGCTGTGACCCTGAGGCAGCCCGGGAGGCCTTCCCCCTTAGGATATCAATGACCTGTAGGAAAATGAGGGTCACCGGAGGCTGTTCCAACCTTTATTCATTCTCCCTTGCCCTCTCTCCTCCCTCCTCCCAGCCCTCCTTCCCTGCCTCCGTACACCCCTCACCCCCACCCCCTGCCTGCTGTGTGTCCAGGTGAGGGCGTGCAGGCATTTCCTTTGCTTCGTGACTCGGTTTCCCCCCCACTGCCTCCCTTCCCGGCACTTTTGTTACCTCGCCTGCCTAGGCTCACACCCCTGCCAGGCCAGCGCACTCACCCTGCGGCTGCGCGCCACCATGAGGGGCGTGTCATTGTGACAGTTCTTGAGACCGCTGTCAGCCCCGCTGCGCACCAGCGTGCGCACCAGAGGCAAAAGCCCTCGGCCCGATGCAGAATGCAGAGCGGAGCTGCCAGAGTACATCTGAGCGTTCACGTTGGCGCCGTGCTGTGGGATGGGACAGTCCGGTCAGGAGCCAGGCGGGCTAGTGGCCTCACCTGGCCTGGGTCAGCTGGGGGAAGGGGATAGGTGATCACAGCTGGGGCTCACAGGGGTGACCAGAGCCTGGAACAAGTCTTGGCGGGGGAGGGGGGGGGGCTGGGGGAGCGGGCCGGGGGGGGGGAGTGTCAAAGATGACATAGGCTTGTAATCCTAGCACTTGGAGAGTGGATGCAGGAGGATCAAGAGTTCAAGGTTAACCTGATCTACAAAGTGAGTTCAAGTCCAGCCCTGGTCTACATGAGACTCTAAGGAGGGAGGCTAGGAGAGCTGGACACTGTGGTCCAGTCATTCAAGGGAGGAATAAGGAGGGGAGCTTCCCGATAGTAGATGGAATGAGTGCAGAGGACAGGACAAGGGGAAAGCCAGAAGCAGGTTAACAAGGTCATCCCAGGGTAAAGCCTAGGCTGGCAGTGCAACATTGGCTGTCCTCTGACCTCTGCAATATGGCCAACCAAAGCTAATTTTAAAAAGGGGCTGGGCATGATGGCACACATGCCTTTAATCCTAGCCCTCAAGAGTCAGAGGCAAGAAGATTTATCCGAGTTCAAGGCCAGCCTGGACTACAGAGTTAGTTCCAGGACAGTCAGGACTATGTAGTGAGACTCTATCTCAAAAACAAAACAAAACAACAAAAAATTAAAAAAAATTGAGGGCTAGAGAGATGGCTCAGAGGTTAAGGGCACCGACTGCTCTTCTAGAGGTCCTGAGTTCAATTCCCAGCAACCACATGGTGGCTCACAACCATCTGTAATGAGATCTGGCACCTTTTTCTGGCCTGTAGGTATCCATGCCGGCAGAACACTGTACACATAATAAATAAAATTGAAAAAATAACCTTGAGGGATGAAGAAATAGCTCACTGGTTAAGAGCACTAGCTGCTCTTCCAGAGGACAGGGCTTGATTCTCAGCACTCACATGGCAGCTCACAACCATCTGTAACTACAGTTCTAGGGGATCTGACACCCTCTTCTGGCCTCAGAGGACACTGCACACACCTGGTGCACAGACGTGTTTACAGGCAGACCACCATGTACAACAACAACAGCAGCAGCAGAAAACAAACTTAGTAGTGCTGTGCTTTCATCCCAGCACTTTGGAGGCAGAGGCAGGCAGATCTCTGACTTTGAGGCCAGCCAGGTCTACAGAGCGAGTTGTAGGCTAGCCAACTCTACGTAGTGAGACCCTTTCTCAAAGGAAAAGAAAGAAAAGGAAAGGAAGAGAGAGAGAGAGAGAGAGAGAGAGAGAGAGAGAGAGAGAGAGAGAAAGGAAGAAAGGAGGGAAGGAAGGGAAGGAAGAACGAGATCTGTGCTTGCTATATCTTGTTCTATGATTGGTTGTTGGATGGAATGGATGATGTTCTCTTCTCGCCTGTCGTCATCGCCGTCGCGTTCCCCCCCCTCAAGTATACTACTCTCTCCTCTCTTTTCTATACATCTTCTGCGTCTGTCCTCCGTGTGCTTTTTGCTATATTACATCTCTGAGAAGGTCTCTGATGATAGACTATAAACGTCGTCTGTATGACACTGGCTGGCCTCAAAGTCAGAGACTGCCTGCCTCTGCTCCAAAGTGACTGGGTATGAAAGCACAGCACTACTAAGTTGTTTCTGCTGCTGCTGTTGTTGTTGTACATGGTGGTCTGCTGTAAACACGTCTGTTTGGCCACCAGGTGTGTGGCAGTGTCCTCTGAGGCCAGAAGAGGGTGTCAGATCCCCTAGAACTGTAGTTACAGATTGGTTGTGGCTGCCATGTGAGTGCTGAGATTCAAGCCCTGTCCTCTGGAAAGCAGCTAGTGCTCTTAACCAGTGAGCTATTTCTTAATCCCTCAAGGTTATTTTTTTCAATTTTTATTTATTAGTGTACAGTGTTCTGCCGGCATGGATACCTACAGGCCAGAAAAAGGTGCCAGATTCTCATTACAGTATGCGTTGTGAGCCACATGTGGTTGCTGGAATTGAACTCAGGGACACTCTAGAAGAGCAGTCGGTGCCCTTAACCTCTGAGGCCATCTTTCTCTAGCCCTCAATTTTTTTTAAATTTTGGTTGTTTTGTTTTGTTTTGAGATAGAAGTCTCACTACATTAAGGTCCGACTAGTCCTGGAACTAACTCTGGTAGTCCAGGCTGGCCTTGAACTCGATAAATCTTCTTGCCTCTGACTCTTGAGGGCATAGGATTAAAGGCATGTGTTGCCTCATGCCCAGCCCCTTTTAAAATTAGCTTTGTTGGGCCATATTGCAGAGTCAGAGGGACAGCCAATGTTGCACTGCCAGCCTAGGCTTTACCCTGGGATGACCTTGTAACCTGGTTCTGGCTTTCCCCTTGTCCTGTCCTCTGCCACTCATTCCATCTACTTATCGGGAAGCTCCCCTCCTTTATTCCTCCCTTTGAATGACTGGAACCACAGTGTCCAGCTCTCCTAGCCTCCCTCCTTAGAGTTCATGTAGACCAGGGCTGGACTTGAACTCACTTGTAGATCAGGTTAACCTTGAACTCTTGATCCTCCTGCATCCACTCTCCAAGTGCTAGGATTACAAGCCTATGTCATCTTTGCACTCCCCCCCCCGGCCCGCTCCCCCAGCCCCCCCCCCTCCCCCGCCAAAGAACTTGTTCCAGGGCTTTCTGGTCACCCCTGTGGAGCCCCCAGCTGTGATCACCTATCCCTTCCCCCAGGCTGACCCAGGCAGTGAGGCCACTTAGCCCGCCTTGGGGCTTTTCCCCTGGGGGGGGGGGGGGGAAACCCGGACTGTCCCAGCCCACAGCACGGCGCCAACGTGAACGCCTCAGATGTACTCTGGAGCTCCGCTCTGCATTCTGCATCGGGCCGAGGGCTTTTGCCTCTGGTGCGCACGGCTGTCGTGCGCAGCGGGGCTGACAGCGGTCTCAAGAACTGTCACAAATGATCACGCCCCATGGTGAGCGCGCAGCCGCAGGGTGAGTGCGCTGCCTGGCAGGGCGTGTGAGCCTAGGCAGGCGACGTAACAAAAGGCCGGAAGGGAGGCAGTGGGGCGGGGAAAACCGAGTCACGAAGCAAAGGAATATGCCTGCACGCCCTCACCTGGACACACAGCAGGCAGGGGGTGGTGAGGGGTGTACGGAGCAGGGAAGGAGGGCTGGGAGGCAGGGAGAGAGGGGCAAGGGAGAATGAATAAAGTTCTGGAAAACAGCTCCGGTGACCCTCATTTTCCTACAGGCATGTATATCCTAAGGGGGAAGCCTCCCGGGCTTGCCTCAGGTCACAGCCCGACCATCCCCGGACCCAAAGTGTCACACTTCCCCTGAGAGCGGTAGTCGTCTCAGCTCCAATGTGAGAGTCTGCCCTGGGGCACTCAGGGCCCTGGAGCAGCTCCGCCGGCTTTCTCCCCGCCCTAACCCTGGTCTCTTCCTCCCAGTCTCTCACTGGCCTGTGAGCCCCTGATTGGGCTAGGTTAGCAGAGCAGAAGCCAGTGAGCACCAGGGATGTGCTTGTCAATATTTCCTAGTGTGGGAATCACAGACAGTGCCAAACCATGCTGGGTATTTTTAATGTGTGTGTGTGTGTGTGTGTGTGTGTGTGTGTGTGTGTGTGTTTCAACTGAACTCAGGTCCTGTGCTTGGCAGGGCAAACACTTTATTCTGTATATCCCTGGCTGTCCTGGAACTCACTCTATAGACCAGGCTGGCCTCTAACTCACAGAGATCCTCCTGCCTCTGCCTTCTGAGTGCTGGGATTAAAGGTGTGCGCCACCAACACTTGGCTTTAGAAAAAATTATATATATATATGTTTTATGTTTATGTGCATAAGTGCTTTGCTAAGCTATGTATCTGTGCACCATGTACATACCTCGTGCCCATGGAGGTCACAAGAGGGCATCAGATCTCCCGACAGATGGTTATGAGCCACCATGTGGTTCCTGGGAATTGAACCCAGGTCCTCTGCAAATGCAGCCAGTGCTCTTGACTGCTGAGCAGCCCTCCAGCTCCTCTATGGTTCTTCTGATGAAAGTCACCATGTGGTTGTAGCTGTAACTCATTATGTAGTCCAGGCTGGACACAAACTATGCCTCAGTTTCCTAAGTGCTGGGGTTACCTAGTGTGTGTGGTGCCCTGCCCGGCCACATTCCTTGCCTCAACTCTCAGCTGAGCTGCCAGGCCTTCTCGTCACCTTTTATGCACGCAAATGAGACAGAAAGGCTTGTTCAGTCTGGTCAGGTTCCCACTGGGGTCAGCCCACTTAATCTCTGCCCCACCTTGTGAGGAAATTCAGCCACTATTTCTGCCTGACCTGGGGCTGTAGCTATGTTGGTACAGCACCTCCCCAGTACCATATAAACCTGTCAAGGTGACGACACAGGCCTGTAATCCCAACATTCCTGAGGTGGAGGTAGCAGGGTCGGAAGTTCAAGGTCATCCTCAGCTACATTGAGAAGTCCCAGACCATCCTGGGCTACATGAGATCCTAGCTCAAGATGAAATGAAAATATAGTAGGTTCCCAGTTGAAGTTGCTTCCCCAGCTCATACCACAAGGAACTGAAAGGAGCCAGGTTTTAAGCAGGGTTCAAGCAGGTTCCTGTGGCTCCAGTACCATCTCCAACCTGCTGACTTGATCAGGTAGCCCTCAGGCCTGGAGGGTGCAAACCCCCTAATTCTCAGCCGCTATTCCTTGGGAAGGAATGGTTTGAATGGAGAAACTGAGGCATGGAAGAGAAGCAGCTTGGAGCAGGGAGGGATGAGTAGGTGGGCAGAGACCGTCCATAGCAACAAGAAGGAATGGAATTAGACTCCAGTCACATAACAAGCAAGAGCCTAGATGAGGACATTGTGAGCAGCCTTCGCTCAGGCTAGACAGCCACCCTGGGTCCACTAGGATGCCCTGCCCCCAGGGGTGAATGCAGGCCAGCTTCCTGGAGCAAGGTCTGGACCTCCAGGCTCCTCCCCTTGGGCCTTGGCAACTGCCTGAGTCCCTGGCACTGGGCAGAATCAGCCCATGTGAGGCTTGGCCAGGGCTTTATCTTCCTTCTCTCTCTTCTGGGTCTGCACGCAGGAGCTGAGTCAGGCCATTGCAACATCTGGCTTGTTCTCTCTGCCGCCTGGGAGCGTGACACCCTATGCCCTTCCTCCAACCACTTTGATCAGCCAGGACAGACAGCATCAGGATGTGGGGAGGTTGGCACCTGCCCCTCGGTGGGTGGCTGGGTGTTTTGGAAGGTTGGGTACAAACCAGAAGGATACAGGGGTTGAGCAGACAGGCCATGCAATGAATGTGAGCCGTCAGGTCCTCATCCGTGAGGGAGTCACTGTCAAACCAGGCTCACCAGGCATGGCGGTGCACACCTGCCGTCCCAGCGCTTGGAGGCTGAGGCAGGAGGGTCATGAGACTGAGGTCAGCCTGAGCCACATAGTAAGAGCATTTCTGAAAAAAAGGTGTGTGTGTGGGGCAAACAAACAAAACAAAACAGAAAACAGCCCTACCAGCTTTGCGCCTGGGTAAATGACTTGGCCTCTCTGAACCTCCGCTTCCTCCTGGACTCAGTGGGGTAACACGTATGCCTTATCAGACAGTTACAAGGGTCAAACGAGTTCAGCCCCTCTCAGAACAGGCCAGGCACGGTATACATTTCAGTACAAAGTGTCCGGTTTTGGTGGGAAACTCTCATTATCCCAGCACCTGGAAGGCAGAGGCACAAGCTCCAACGGGAAGACAGACCATCTCGAAAAGGGAAAACAAACAAAACCCAGAAACCCCAAAAGCTCTGGGGGTGTGACTAAGCAGTATAACCCCTGCCTAGAACCCCCCCCCCCCAGTGGTGAGAGGCTGGGGTGTGGCTCAGTGGTAGAGCCCCTGCCTAGAGTCCTCTAGTGAGGGGCTGGGGTATGGCTCAGTGGTAGAGCCCCTGCCTAGAATCCCCCAGTGAGAGGCTGGGGTGTGGCTCAGTGGTAGAGCCCCTGCCTAGAATCCCCCAGTGAGGGGCTGGGGGTGTGACTCAGTAGTAGATTATTTGCCTAGCATATACAAGGTCTTGAGTTGTTTTCAGAAGCTTTATTTTGAGGCATGGTCCGGCTATGTAGACCAGGCTGGCCTGCAACTTACAGAGATCCACCTGCCTTTGCTTCTTGAGTGCTGGGAAGGGTGCACCATCATGCTCAGCAAGACCCTGCTTTTGATTCTTAGCTCCACAAAACAGACTGGGCTGTCTCTACAAACCAAACTAAAGCAACAACAAAATACGGACCTGTGGCCTTTCTTGGCATGTACATCCATGAGAACCTCTTACGACAGGTCCTTCAAGGTTCACCTAGGCTAGCTCAGGACACAGTCTTTGTAGCCTCCAGCCATGGCTGTGCCTGATGGAGAGAGAAGTGTGACTCTTCCCGCTCCTGTGGAGTTCTTTAGAGAAACAGCTTCACTGTCCAATGACTCTCATCTCCTCCCAGATCTGCGTCTTTTCTTTTCTTTTAAAGTTTTGTTTTTGTGTTTTCTTTTTCCTTCTTTCTTTTTTCTTTCTTTTTCCTTCCTTCCTTCCTTCCTTCCTTCCTTCCTTCCTTCCTTCCTTCTTTCTTTCTTTCTTTCTTTTTCAAGACAGGGTTGTCTGTGTAGCTTTGCGCCTTTCCTGGAACTCACTCTGTAGACCAGGCCGGCCTTGAACTCACAGAGATCCACCTGCCTCTGCCTCCCGAGTGCTGGGATTAAAGGCGTGCGCCACCACCGCCCGGCTAATTCCATTTATGTATTGTGTGTAGGGTATGTACAAATCATGGTATATGTGTGGTGATGAGAAGATGGCTTTTGGGGTCAGTTCTCCTTATCATGTGGGTCCTGGGGATTGAACTCAGGTCTTCAGTCTTGACAGGAACACCTTCCCCTGCTGATTCAGCCCACTGGCTCCATACCTCATCAGTCTTTTGTGTATCTAACTCCATAAAAGTACCAGACTCCAAGAGAATGCAGGCTGCAATGTGGTCTTTGGAAACAGGGCTCTGCCTTCTAGGCATCTGATCACCCTGGGCCTCAGTTCCCCGCTGAGTCATTACATACTAGCATGATGGCAGTGAGATTTATGTGTGACGTCTGGGAGATTTAGTGATTCAGCAGTTAAGCCTATGGCGTAGCAGCCTGGCAGGGCGGCACCTCCAGAGAGCATCTTCATCCTTCTGTGGGAAGATCCACGGCTCTGGTGTCACGCGGAGCTGGTCTGCCCCTTGCTCTGTTGCTGTCTGGCAGTACGGCCTCCGCAGCACCCTGCCCTGCCCCGCCCCACCCAGTCCGTCTGGAAGGTGGGGTGACTCTTCCTTCCTAGATAAGACGTGAGATTGGCAGTGGAAACCCCCAGGAGCCTGGCATGCTCCACTTCCAGGGACAGTCAGTTGCCAGCTGGTGTCATGGCACCTATGGGTGATAGGTAAGCAGGGCTGTGCCCCCAGGGAGACGGGGCTTGCGTTGAACAAAAGAAGTCCCAGGCTGGGAATCATGGGATGCCCCCATAGAAGGTCCCTGCTTTTCGGAGTCACCACAAAGGTGGGAGGGGAAGCCCCTACTCCAGTTCATTCTGTCCGAGAGGAGGGACAAGAAAGGAGGTTCTGGGGTGAGGCCTGGGGCTGGGTTGGTGGAGCGCTGGCCTAGTTTGAATCCCTGGGTTCAGTCCTCAGATCCACATAAACCAGGCACGGTGGTGCATGACTCAATCCCAGCACTTAGCTTTCGGAGGCAGGAGGATCTAGATTGTCTTTGGCCACAGACACAGTTCAAGGCCAGGAAGATGTCTCAGTGGATAAAGGTGCTTGCTACAAAGCCTAAGACCTGAGTTTGTGGGATCCCGAAAGCCCACATGGTGGAGAGAAAGACCTCCCAAATTGTCCTCTGACTTCCATAGTCATGAATCTCTCTCTCTCTCATACATACACACACACACACACACACACACACACACACACACACACACACACTTCTAATTAATTAATTAATTAACAAGAAAGAGAAGCTAGAGAGATGGCTCATTGGTTAGAGCACTGCTCTTCCAGATGACCTGGGTTCCATTCCCAGCTCACATATAAGCTGGCTCATAACTGCCTGTAACTCCAGCTCCAGGGGATCTGATGCCCTCTTCTGGTCCTTAAAGAAACTTGCATACATATCACACACACACACACACACACACACACACACACACACACACGCACACGCACACGCACACGCACATGCACACACACACGCACACCTAAATAAAAATAAATCTTTATGAAAAAGTAAGTTGGTTGTGGCCTTCTTGGGGTACATGTCATTCAGGCTCTCAGGAGGCTAAGGAGGGTTGCTAGAAGTCTGAGGCTAGCCCAGGCCACATGGCAAGATTGCATCTCAGTTCCCTATACTTCCCCCACCCAAAGAACTACAGCTGGGGGTGGTGGCAGCCACCTGTAATCCCAGTGGCTTGGCAGGTGAGGTACAAATAGACATGGTAGTCTGAGGCCAGCCTGGGCTACAGTGAGAACCTATGGAAGGGAAGAAATGAGTGGAGGGAGGGAGGGAGAGAGAGAGAGAGAGCATGTCTGCCCAGGGAGCAAGTAGCTGACTATCTGGAGACTGCGTATGCCTCCCTGGAGGTCAGTCTGGTCTTGCTTCCTTCTGCAGACTAGAACTTACTGGATTGTATAGCCTCACTCCTCCACCAGAGCCTGTGGGAGTGTGTCAAAGTTTTATCCCCAGAACTGGACAAGGATCTGAGGATCCTTGAATTTCTGATCCCCCTCCTTAGTGGTGGGATAACAGGCTTGGGTGACCACAGCCAGTTTATGCAGGTGCTGGGGAGGGAACCCTTGGCCATGATGCTGAACTAACTCTATCGACTTCTGCAGCCTAGTGGCTACTTATTAAACCTTTACTTGAGGAAAAGTGGCTGCCATTTTTTTTAAGCCTCCATTGTTGGATTAGGAGCCCCCTTTCCTTCCTTCTAGGTATATTTTTATTTTACATGTATGAATGGGTGTTTTGCCTGCCTCTACAGATGTCCAAAACAGAGTCCTTGGGGGCCAGGAGAGGGCACCAGATCCCCTGGAACTGGAGTTGTGGATGGCTGCGGGCTGCCTTATGGGTGCTGGGGCTAGGACCTAGGTCCTCTTCAGGAGCAACAAGTGCTCTTAACTGCCGAGCCATCCTTCTGGTCCCAAGGAGCCCACCTTCTTAAATTAGTGTTTTGAATAACATTTATTATTTCTTCAGGGTCTGTCTGTGTCTGGGTATGCCTTGGAGCAAATGTGGAGGTCAGAGGACAACCTGTGGGGTCCATCCTCTCCTTCCGCCGTGTGGGGCCCACGGTTGGAATTTAGGTTCTTAGGCTCGAAGGCAAGCACTTCTGTTGAGCTATATCCTGACCCCTTGCAAGCTCCTTGGGAGTCGCTACAGGAGGAAGAGGGAGCTATTTCCTAGCCATCTACCTTTCCCTAGAAGTCCAACGCCACTGCGCCTTCCCATAGAGCCCCAAAGTACAGAAGCTTAGGAAAGCCAAGGTCACACAGAATTCTTCATCACCAGCACCTGGTGGGGGTGAGGGCGGGCGGCGCGGGATGACAAACACTCTCATTGTCCTCTCTTTCTGAAGCAGTGCTGACTGTCCCAGAAAGCTGGGAATGGAGATTCGGAACAGTAGAAGATTCAAAGAAAGAATCCTGTTCAGAGATGTGGTTTAGCAATAGTGCACCTGCCTAGAATCCCCCAGTGAGGGGCTGGGGTGTGGCTCAGTGGTAGAGCCCCTGCCTAGAATCCCCCAGTGAGGGGCTGGGGTGTGGCTCAGTGGTAGAGCCCCTGCCTAGAATCCCCCAGTGAGGGGCTGGAGGTGTGGCTCAGTGGTAGAGCTCCTGCCTAGAATCCCCCAGTGAGGGGCTGGGGTGTGGCTCAGTGGTTGAGCCCCTGCCTAGAATCCCCCAGTGAGGGGCTGGGGTGTGGCTCAGTGGTTGAGCCCCTGCCTAGAATCCCCCAGTGAGGGGCTGGGGTGTGGCTCAGTGGTGGAGCCCCTGCCTAGAATCCCCCAGTGAGGGGCTGGGGTGTGGCTCAGTGGTAGAGCCCCTGCCTAGAATCCCCCAGTGAGGGGCTGGGAGTGTGGCTCAGTGGTAGAGCCCCTGCCTAGAATCCCCCAGTGAGGGGCTGGGGTGTGGCTCAGTGGAGAGCCCCTGCCTAGAATCCTCCAGTGAGGGGCTGGGGTGTGGTTCAGTGGTGGAGCCCCTGCCTAGAATCCCCCAGTGAGGGGCTGGGGTGTGGTCAGTGGAGAGCCCCTGCCTAGAATCCTCCAGTGAGGCGGTTGCTAACAGCCCTGTGTAACAACCTATGTACTGAAAGAAAAGAGGTAAAATACAACTCAGATATTTCATCTGGTTAAAATGAGATTTCCCAACCCACATTTACCACACTTGGCTGGGATCAGAGTGTTGCTCAGCCCTCACCAAAGAAGCTTCTACTTGCAGTAGATGTGAACTACCACAGAGACTCACAACTGGTCTACGTGTGGAGCCTGAGAGACCTTAGAGCGCTGACCCTACCGGGGGTCTTCCTCCGGCGCTCCCTCAAGGCTCAGGGAATCCATGGAGAAGATGAGGCAGACAGATTTTAAAGAGGAGGCAGGACGACTCCAAGGATGTAGCATCTTCCAGACACAACAGCGCTGTGACAGCTCACACAAGACCTGCACAGGTTTAAACCAGACAAAATCCCAGCAAGAGAAGGCGATGTGCACACAAAATCTCACCTCCCTTTGATTCCTGCCGGTGGAGGGAAGATCACTGTTCTCCAACAGAATGTCACTGGGTATATCAACCATACTTCAGGCAAGCTCCATGCCCAGGAGTAGTTGGCCAACACACACGGACACCATGGGTTTTTTTGTTTTATTTTTCACTTTCTTGTCTCATTGGGTTTTTGTTGTTGTTTTGAGAGAAAGAGAAGATGAAGTTGGGTGGGCAGGGAGGAGGGAGGACCTGAAAGAGGCTGCAGAAGGGAAACAATATGACCTAAACATCGTCTATGAAAACAAATTTTTAATTAAAAAATATTTTAGTAGCCAGGCAGTGGTGGCGCACGCCTTTAATCCCAGCACTCAGGAGGCAGAGGCAGGTGGATCTCTGTGAGTTCGAGGCCAGCCTAGTCTACAGAGCGAGATCCAGGACAGCCAAGGCTACACAGAGAAACCCTGTCTCGAAACAACAAAGCCTCCAAACTATTAAAGTAGACAAATATTTTTAATGCAACATAGCCACTTCACAAAATATGATAAGGACAGTCAGTTTAGCATTGGGATTGCCTACTTTGGTGAGGCCCCACAGTCCCCCAAGCTCCCTCCTCACCAGGCAAACTCTCTTTTGCTCCTAACCATTGGGCCACCTGAGCCCCATCTCCAGCCCCCAGGTTCTTCATTTTCTATCACTGATTAATGAACTGTTTTTCACTGCAGGGGAGCAAGCAGCCTTACACAGACATACTGATATCCATTAGTCCATTTTCTTTTCTTTCTTTCTTTCCTTTTCTTTTTTGCTGGTGGCCTTATGGTTCGATTCTAGTCCCTGGCTTTTGACCAGGGCTGTGTTTGTTTCCCGGAGTCCACACAGTTTTTAAAGGGTATTTTTTATTTGTGCGTACCGGTGTGTCTGTGGGCAAGAGAGGTCTACAGCCCTCATATGGAGGTCAGAAGGCATTGTGTGGGAGTTGGTCTCTTCCCCCACCCTGTGGGGCCTGGAGACTGCACTCTGGTCATCACTAGTAGCGGTGAACATGTTGAGTGCCACGCTGTCAAGTGACTGACTGATCTGCCAGTGTTCTCCTGGGTGGAGTCAGTCTCTGCTTTCATCTCCAGTGTCTGCTGGGACTTCTCATTGCTTCACATCCTTGTTAGCTCTGGATCCTTCAGATAGGTCTGTGACTCATCTCAGTATTAGTGTATGAGTGTGTGTGTCAGAATTTTCCCACAGGTATAAGGAGCGCTTCCTAGATCACTGAGGGCATTGACACCTTTTCCAGTATGTCCAGTTAAACCAAAGCCAACAGGAAACTGGGAAATAGGAAGTGAACTTAGAGACTTGGGCATAATAGGCAGGTGCTCTACCGCTGAGCCATAACCCCAGCCCCTCACTGGGGGATTCTAGGCAGGGGCTCTACCACTGAGCCACACCCCAGGCCCTCACTGGGGGATTCTAGGCAGGGGCTCTACCACTGAGCCACACCCCAGCCCCTCACTGGGGGATTCTAGACAGGGGCTCTACCACTGAGCCACACCCCAGCCCCTCACTGGGGGAGTCTAGGCAGGGGCTCTACCACTGAGACACACCCCAGGCCCTCACTGGGGGTTCTAGGCAGGGACTCTAACACTGAGTCACACCCCAGCCCCTCACTGGGGGATTCTAGGCAGGGGCTCTACTACTGAGCCACACCCCCAGCCCCTCACTGGGGGATTCTAGGCAGGGGCTCTACCACTGAGCATGCTTCCCATCTGCACCATGCCCCCCCATGCAATCACAACTTTCTATGAACCCTGCATTCTGGAATCCACTCATTTATCCTCATCCCGTTTTGTTCTGAGTAGTAAGTGCAGTGGAGAGCAAAACCCCGGCACTGAAGGGAACCATGGTGCAGAGGGTTCTCCACACCAGCACTCCTCTGAGTCCCTATCTAAGTATCTGAGGCTAGCCCTTAACACCTGAAAGAAAGCAGAGACAGGAAGCTGGAATCCATGTGACCAGAAGTCTGGGGTTCCGGGATTCTTTTTCTTAAGAATGTCTTACGCAGGGCTGGAGCAAAGGCTCGTTGGTTAAGAGTGAGGGCACTTTCACAGAGCCCGGGTTGGATTTCCAGCACAGACGTTAGGCAGTTCACATCCGTAATTCCAGTTCCAGGGGATCCAACGCCCTCTTCTGGCCTTTGCTGACACTCTGCTGACACGCACCAATCCACACACAGAGATACAGATACACACACTAAATCTTATTTAAAAATAATATTAGGCTCGGCCAGGTGCAGCAGTACAGGCCTGCTATCCCAGTGACCCCGAAGGCTGAGTATCAAAATGGTCAAGGTCTGCCTGGGCTACCGAGTAGGATCCTATTCTAACTTAGAATTAATGAAGAGAGCCCCTGCCTAGAATCCCCCAGTGAGGGGCTGGGGTGTGGCTTCATGCTTAGTGTAATGGAGGCCCCGAGTTTCTTACCTAGCATTGAAAAATCAGAAAAACAAAACAAAACCCCAGATAGGAAGGAATGATCCAGGTAATTTGTGTGTGAGCATTAGACTCACCATGATCTTGAACTTGAGAAGCAAGGAAACTTCATAGGTCTGGTCTCCTAGGTGGACATGGGGCCCGAGAAGTGAGGGACAGGCTGGACTTCTGGTCCCTGCCTGCCTTGGCTTCCCTGCCCACATGGATGGATTCCATGGTAGCTGCTCCGGCCTAGACAGACAGCAGGAGGAAATGGAGGCTTCAGGGGGTGAAGCACCAGTCACCTCCTCCCTCTGTGTGGTCCCCATTGCCCACCCATTCACACCCACCACCTCAGCCTCAAAACCACAGGCATGTGGCTCAGTCCGTAGTGTTGGCCTAGCATGTACAAAGCCCTGGACCCCACCTCCAGCACCCCATGAACCAGGTGTGTTAATGCTAGCCTATAATCCCAGCTCTTGAGGTAGCTGGAGGATCAGGAGTTCAAGGTCATCCTTGGCTACATAGGTAGTTTGAAACCAGTCTTGGCTATAGCAGACCCTGTCTCAAACAAAGCCAAAGAATGCCGGGTGGTGGCGGCGCACGCCTTTGATCCCAGCACTGGGGAGGCAGAGGCAGGAGGATCTCTGAGTTAGAGGCCAGCTTGGTCTATAGAATGAGTTCCAGGACTGTCAGGGTTACCCTATCTTGAATCATTCCCCCCCCAACAAAACAAAAATACCCCAAACAGAAAACAAAGCAATAGAGATGTAGACTATGGCTGTCAGACTATTAAAGAAACCTTTCTAAGTGCCGTTAACTAGGTCTGTGAGATGGTTCGGTAGGTAATGATGCCGGCCACCAAGGCTAAGGATCTGAGTTTGATTCCCGGAACTGATAGGAGAGAATGGATTCTGTCTGGCTATCTTCTGGCCTCTTCCACCCATTAAATGAATTTTTTTTTAAAATTCCCCAAGTGACAGCACACAATAATTCTTTTTTTGTTTGTTTTTTAGAGGTAGGGTTTCTTTGTGTAGCCCTGGCCAGCCTGGAACTCACTCTGTAGACTAGGCTGGCCTTGAACTCACAGAGATCAGCCTGCAACTGCCTCCTGAATGCTGGGATTTTTTTTTTTAATTTTAATTTTATTTATTTATTTATTTTTTTTGAGAGAGGGTTTTAGCATGTAGCTCTGACTGGGCTGCCCTGGAAATCACTGTAGACCAGGCTGACTTTGAAGTCACAGAGATCCACCTGTCTCTGAACAGTTGCTAGGATTAAAGGCATGTGTGTGCCATCATGCTTGGTTTACAAAGGAATACTCTTAAGTATGGCCTGGGGACACCCTGTGTGACCCAGGGATGGCTCTATTCACTTTCCCAGGACACCAAAGGAGTATCAGGTTGAAAGGAAGCAGTTGGGGCCTGGTAGTGCCGGGTGCAGGCCCCACCCCCTGCAACATGCACATCGTTGGCAGCTACTCTGGGCTTTGTGGCCAGTTCCACCCTAAAAGCTCACAAGGCTCTGCTGTTTGGTTTGGACATATGTCCTGGGCAGATCTGCAGGGACACTCCAGGTGTCGGCATTACCCTCCCACCTTGGCCAAGGTTCAGAGAGCTAAAGATGTATTGAAAGGTCATGCAGTCCTGATGGGAGGAGATTTGACATATCAACTCAGGGCTCGGTGTAGCGTGGTGGTGTGACACTCGCTCCGGACTCTAGACCCTGTGAATGAAAATATAATAAAAGTTGATAAGGAGAAATAAATATAAGTAAACTTGAGCTAGGCACAGTAAGGCATGGCAGTGATCCAAGAAGTCAAGAGACTAGCCTTGGCTACATAGTGAGTTTGAGTTCAGAAAGTCCCGAACAGGGCTGGGATGTGGTTCATAGGCAGACTGCTCACCTCGACATGTGACACATAGAGTTTAATCCCCAGCACCCCAAGAAACAACGTGGTGGTGCACACTTTCAGTGCCAACACTTGAGAAGCAGGAGGATCATGGGGTTCAAGGTTACCCTTGACAGTGTAGCAAGTGGACTACATGAGATTCTGTGTCTATAATAATAATAATAATAATAATAATAATAATAATAATAATAATAAACAAAAAGCAACAACAAACTGGAATTCAGTGGCACACGCCTTTAATCCCAGCACTTGGGAGGCAGAGGCAGAGGCAAGTGGATCATGGTGAGTTTGAGGCCAGCCTGGGCTACAAAGCAAGTTCCAGGACAGACAGGACTACACAGAGGAACCCTGTCTTGAAACACCAAAGGAAAAAAAAAGAAAAAAAAAAGAGGAAGATTAAAAAGAGAAGGCTAAAGAGCCATGGGAAGAGAAAAAAAGGCTTCCCTCGAGTCCCCTCGTGTCTTTGAACTTGTCACATTTCTTCCTAGCTTCAGCTGTCCCGGAACGTGCTATGTAGACCAGGCTGACCTGGTACAAGGAGGCTCAGCTGTCCCCATGGGCTAGCTGGTTCTGTATCCCACACAGACTCACACATCCCTAAGGGTCTTACTCTCCTGCACCCTGGAGTTCATTGTGGGAGGGAACTGAGGCTGGAGGACCGGGAGGGGTGGAGCACCAGGTTTAGGCCACAGAACCAGTAACGGGAAAAGAATTCTCTGGAGGAGCCGGTGCTGTCTCTCGTGGATGGGTGTGAGCCCTCTGGTAGCAGGGGAGTCCCCACAGGACATGGGGGCTCGGCTCCCTCCATATCCGCCGGGAGCCCCGGGCTGGGCTCTGGACTTCAACCCCGGGCTGGGGCTGGCGCCGGGAAGGGCAGGCGAGTGGCCCAGAGGCCGGCAGGGCAGAAATTCCCCTGGTCCTCGTGCCAGGGGAGTTACCCAGGGCGTGGGGGCTGGGGGGCAGGTGCAGACTGGGGGCCTAGTGGCCACAGAGGCGCCTGCGGCTTCATCTGCAGCTCCGTGGAGTGGTAGGGCTTCGCTGTCCCGTGCCTCAGTTTCCCTCTCTGTAATAAAACAGGCGTGCTTCCTACCCTGGATGTGAGAAGAGACGCTCCCTCCCCCCATCCTACCCCACACCGACAACCCCAGCCCTGGGCAGTTTCATAAGAGTGTGGGGGAGGTCTGGTGAGAGAGAAAGGCGCCCAGGCAGAAGGGAACGTTCAGGAATCAACTCCGGGCTCCTCTAACTGGGGTCGGGGAGCATGGGTTGGCGACGGGGTGGGGGGGACCTCAGTGTCCTGCTCAGGCCCACCCACCTCTGCTGCTGGAGAGGCTCGGGCGGCGGCTCACTGGCGCCACCTGGAGGCTGCTGTGAGCCAACTCTCATCCACAGCCAGGGAAGCGATTTCGAAAGGTCTCTGCTCTCACTCCCTGGAACCCCGGGGGGGGGGGGGGATTCTAACCACCCCTGTTGCTGTGGTTCTGCGGCTTTGCTGTGTTCATCCCCCGGGGGCATCGAGGAGGCTTACTTCCGAAGCACAAGCCCACTCTTTTCTCCTGTGTTCTCTATTCTGTGGCTCCGCAGGACCTTAGGAAAGAGTTCCCAATGGGCCACCGGGATGGCCTCTCTGAGCATCCCCAAGCTTCAGAGGAACCGGAGCAGATGGCAAAACGTGTCACTCTGAGAAACGACCTCCTTTGCATAGGCTGTTCCCTCTTGGGACATCCTTCCTGCTTCTCCTCTGTTCCTTCTGCGCGGCTCCTTGACTCCTAGGTCAAGGTCGCAATCCAGTGCGGTCATGGTAGTCGCCGCTGAGTCTCCACATATGTCCACACTCCGGGGAGTGTTAATTGAATGAATAAGCGCATGTATGTTGTGCTGAACTGTTTACTGAGGCATACTGTTTAACCCGGAGAGAGCAATAGACCTATTTACTAAGCCTCAGGGTTCCGGTTAGCCCTGCACCTTTGATACTGTTCCCTTTCTAGGGTATATTTGGGCAGCTCCACCCTATACATTTTCCACTCCTCGGGGAGCCCTCCCAGACCCTTCTCAGCCCCTACAGCCTCCTGGACTCTCCTATCTGCTGGGCATGATGGTCTATCTAGGGACTGGTCTCTCCTCGCCACAGAAATGAGAGGTTCTGGCCGGCTTCTGCCCATCTGTCTCCTTAGCCTCAAAGCCATCCTTCGAAGACTTGGGTTTGAATCCAGGCGCCCCTTCTGTTGCAGAACCCCCCTCTCCAGACCTGTTCCGCACTTGAAATATAGTCTCTTGGGGTGTTGGGGTGGGGACAGTAGGGAGATGAAGTCCCGATGTCCCAAGCTGACCACATGCTGGGTGACTGCGGGTGACCTCCTTCCTCTTTTGGAGATTCATCTGGCTGGATGAATGGGTAACAGAAGGTACCAGCAGTTTCATCCTTCGGGACATTCTGGGAGGTCGCACGGGGCTTCCCGAGGTGGGAGGGTCGGCCTAGGCAGAGGGAAGAGGTGTCTGCTGGGTTAGGGGAAATCCAGTCTTTCCCATCATACACGAATCGTGGAGGAACAAACAAGACAGCTTTGTGGGGCGGGAGGGGAAGTCGGAGAGAGGACGAGGCTCTCCTTCGCAGATGGGTGAAAAACCACAGCCCGCACTTGTCACCCACTTCCCCCCGCAGCTCCTGTGTCTCAGGGTCCCGGCAGGGCTGGCCCAAAGGACGGGTGTCTCACTGTATTCTCCATACCCCCCTCACCTGTCTTCCTGCTTTGGCTGGCAGCTGCTGGGCTCCAAAGCTTGGCATGCCCCTGCCTCTTTCCTTCCCTTACAGCGAGGCCTGTTTTCATGGGCAGCTGGATGGGCGCTGGTGGCATCCAAACCAGAGCCTGAGCGTCCTCTGCCCAGAGCTCTCCGCAGTTCCGGCCTTCATCAGGAGACTGGCCGAATGTCCTGACCCCCGACTCCGATCTCACCTCCTTGATATTCCTCTGCTTTCTCCCAGTCTGCCTTTGCACATGCCGTGGCCTCCGTCAGGAATGCGCTTCTTTGCTGTCTTACCTCTCTCTGATCACAGAGGCCCAGGTCTGAGGACCACCAGTAGCCTCCCCGGAATGGGGAGCCTCCAGAGGATACCCCTAGTGACAGGGTAACACCTTCGTTTTCGCTTTAGGAGAGTCATTTTATTTAAGCCACCAAGTTTGTGGTTATAAGTTACAGCAGAAACTCATGCACACCTCATTTTATTTATTTGTGTATGTGTGTGTGTGTGTGTGTGTGTGTGTGTGTGTGTGTTTTGCTTTGTATGCCAAAACACCCATGTGGAGGTCAGAGGAAAACTTTCAGGATTCAGTTCTCTCCTTCTACCAGGTAGGTTCTAGGGGTTGAACTCAGGTCCTTCGGCTTTTGCTGCAAGTACCTTCCTCAGCTGAGCCATTGTGCTAGCTCTTTTTAAAATTTATTCATTGTATTGAAGTGCTGGATATTGAACCCAGGGCCTCAAGAATACTAGGCAGGGGCTCTACCACTGAGCCAAGTCCCAAGCAAAAATGCATATATTTTTTAAAAGATTTATTTATTTATTTATTTATTTATTCTGTATACAGTGTTCTGCTTGCATGTGTCCCTGTAGGCCAGAAGAGGGCGCCAGATCTCATTACAGATAGTTGGGAGCCACCATGTGGTTGCTGGGAATTGAACTCAGGATCTCTGGAAAAACAGCCAGTGCTCTTAACCACTGAGCCACCTCTCCAGCCCCGCAAAATGCATATTTTGAGTGTCCCCGTCTGGGAGGCTGCCTCTCATCTTCTATCTAAATTCCGTTCCCTTGTGTTTGTTTGTTGTTTCCGGCTTCCAGGACACCACTTTAATGACTTGTCTATAGACTTTTCTTATTCTCTGCTTCCTGTCTGGGCTGCTGAAGTGGAGACCCTATTGCTTTCTTCAATACACACCTCTAAACTTTACCTGGCTCCTATACAGGCTTCATGGCCAACAGAGCAGAGTCCAAGGTTCTCACTCATTCATTCACTGGCCCATTTATCAAGTGTCTGTTAAGTACCAGTTGTTTGCCAGCACAGCCCTTGAAGCTGGGAGATACTGTGGGAAAAACACCTACTTCTCACCCCCATGTTCCAAAGCTCTAATTTCTTAAAGAAACTGTACTTAGAGACAGAGCCCAAAAGGGCATCGCTGAGGTCAAGTGGGGTCATAAAAGTGGGGTTCTGTTTGCATTGTGGCTCACACCCTTAATCCCAGCACTCGGGAGGCAGAGGTAGGCGAATCTCTGAGTTCAAAGTCAACCTGAGCTACAGAGTGAGTTCCAGGACAGCCAGGGCCACACAGAGAAACCTTGTCTTGAAGACCCCCAAATAAATAAATAAACACTAGACAAATAATCAAACTGAATAAAAGTGAGGCTGTGACCCAGTGGGGTTAGCATCTTTTTCAGAGAGCGTCGGCTCTTGTCCATCTTCTTTAGCCTCCCTGTCGATTTCAGAAGAGACCTCTGGGAGGCCAAAGCTTGACGGCGGCCCACGAGCCAGACAGGAGCCCTCACATGTGACCTCCCTCAGCAGCCCTTGGTCATGGACTTCTGGCATCCTGGACCCGGTCATGCATTTCAGTGCCTTGAAGTGCTCCAAGTCAGCCATCTTTGCCTGTGGGCATTCAAATGGTCAAAGAAAGCCCTGCCCCAGCCCTCTCGCCACGCTCTTGATTCTTGCTTTTTGGAGATAGGGTCTTTGGTAGCCCAGGCTGGCCTCAAACTTATTTTGTAGTCAAGGATGGACTTTGAATTTATGAGTCTCCTGCTTCACCACTGGAGTGCTGGGATTACAGGTGTGCACCATGACACCCAGCCAAAGAGACTGCTTCTTTTGTTTCATTGGGGTCACTCTGTAGCCCAGGTTGGCCTGAAACTTACTTGGAGCCTCCTGCCTCCTGGGACAACAGCTGTGCACCACCCTGTCTGTTTTATGTGGTGCTGGCTTTGTGTGTATGAGGCAGGCATTCTACAAACTGGGCCATATCCCCAATTCAGTTCTTGAACTTTATTTATTTGTGTGTGAGTGCGTGTGTGCGCGAGTATGTCACGGCATGTGGAAGACAGAGGACATCTCAGGTCAGTTCTCTCCTTCCACCATGTGGACCCCAGGGATGGACATCAGGATATCAGTCTTGACAGCATGTGTATTTACCCATGAGCCATCTGGCTGACCCCCCCCCCCCCCGCATTCTCCTATGTATGTATTTACTTTACTCCTCCGGGGTTCTGGAACATAGAGGAGGGCGTGGGGTGAGAGAAGATGGAGTATGAACAGTGGGGAAGCATTTTCGCCTTGGGAAGAATTCTGCAGCTGGGTGCGGCTGGGTGCGGCTGGGTGCCCCTGCCCTGCCAGCGCTCAGGAGACTGAGAAAGGAGGCCTGGGCTGTGTAGCAAAACCCTGCCCCCAAAGCCCAAAACAAACCAACTGAAACCCAAAGAAAGCCTCAGGCTGTCAATTGAAGAGAGAAGAAACCATACCTCTGGGGGCTTTGATCTCCTCCTGTGAGGAAAGAGCAGGCTGCCTCTAAAACACGCTGTGTGCGTGGGGCACTGGGAGCTCCCACCAGTGATTGGCAGCTGCTGCTGTGCAACCTCCTAAGGCCAGGACTCCCTCTCTGGGCAAGTGTGTCAGAATGAGATGACTTCTTTGGTTCTGAAAGGTGGAAAGAGGCAGCCTGGTACCAGTGCCAGGAACCCTCTGCTTCCCACCCCAGGTCTCTCCCCACACTGGCATTCCAACCCATAGAGAAATAATGAGGTTAGGCTTCCTTCCTTTCCTTGGCCAGGCTCCACAGGCTGCTGGGCCATTGTGTGTGTGGCCTCGAGGTCATTCCCTGTCCGGCCCAAGCCCCTACCTCTGGCAGCTACTTCAGAAAAGGCATCTGGAGATGGGGCTGAAGGAGGTAGAGGTATCTTGGAGGTGATTTCCATCTCTCCTTCTGGGCTGGTGGAATCTGAGGCTTCCAAGGGCCACCTAGGCTTGGCGGCTTCGGTGTGGGGAACCACTGAGCTCTCTGGGCAGTGGCTTCAGCCTGAGAGGTGTGAGCCTACTCCTATCAGGGCTAAAATCGGGACAATGGCCTCTCTGTCTCTCCCTCTCTGTCGCTGTCTCTCTCTGCTTTGGTTTCTGTGTTTTGCTTTCTTGGTTTGTTTTGCCTTAGTTTAGACAGACCTCATTGTGTAGCCCAGGCTGGCCTGGAACCCATCTAAGTAGACCAGGCTAGCATTGAACTCACAGAGATCCTCTTGCCTCTGCCTTCCGGGTTCTGAGATTAAAGGCATGCGTCACTGTACCCAGCCCAACACAGAGTCTTCTGTCCCTCAGGCTGACTTGGATCTTGATATATAGCTGACAATGACCTTGAACTTCGGACCCTCCTGCCTTCACCTCCAGAGTGTGTGTCACTAGGTTTATAAGGTGCTGGGGATCGAACCCAGGGCTTCATGCATGGTAGGCAAGCTTTCCACCACCACAGTACATCTCCAGCACTCCTCCCCCCCCTTGTTTCTCTGATACAGTTCTTGCTGTGTAGCCCTGGCTGGCCTCAAACTTAGAGCAATTCCGCTGCCTCAGCATCTTCAGGGTTGGGCTTACCCCATCACATCTAGCTATGATGTGTGCATTTCAAAAATATATTTATTTATTTATTTTTAATCTATGTGCATCAGTATTTTGCCTGCATGGATGTCTGTGTGAGGGTGTCAGATCTTAGAGTTACAGGCCTTGTAGTTGCTGGACATTGAACCCGGGTCCTCTGGATGAGCAGCCAGTACTCTTAACCACTGAACCGTCTCTCCAGCCCCAATGTGTGTGTATTTTTCAGTAAACATTTAGGAGCTTTGGGAAATGGAGCCCGTTTCAAACGGAAGCTTGTAGGGTAGAGTCAGAATCTTCATCAAGATCACAGGTCCTAGAAGCTGTTGGGAGTAAAATTGTGTTTCCAGGAGCTCACAGTAATTCAGGGTTGTTGCTGTTTTGGAAGGCAGAGTGGCTGGTTTTCATGACAAGTCCATTGAGTACTACACAAAATGAGGCAGACCTACATATATGGGAAGATGCAAGGCAGAAACACATATTATTATTGTTGTTTTCTCCCCCTCTACTGGGGATGGAACCCAGGGACTCATCCTGGGCAAGGTGCTCTACCACTGAGTCACACCCCAGCCCCTCACTGGGGGATTCTAGGCAGGTGCTCTACCACTGAGTCACACCCCAGCCCCTCACTGGGGGATTCTAGGCAGGGGCTCTACCACTGAGTCACACCCCAGCCCCTCACTGGGGGATTCTAGGCAGGGCTCTACCACTGAGCCACACCCCAGCCCCTCACTGGGGGATTCTAGACAGGGCTCTACCACTGAGCCACACCTCAGCCCCTCACTGGGGGACTCTAGGCAGGGGCTCCACCACTGAGTCACACCCCAGCCCCTCACTGGGGGGGTTCTAGGCAGGGGATCTACCACTAGGAGCTATACTCTGAGCCTTAGACAAATGTGTTTGCCTGTGGCTAAAGGTAAATACCTTCTTCCAGGTCATGAACGTCATTTGACAGTACTCGGGGAGGGTTTCTTTTTGTACATGTATAGCTTCTTCGGTCTTAGGAGGTAAGTGCTATGATGGTGCCTATTTTATGGATACAAAGAGCCTATTTCCCCAGCAGAGCTGAGTTTCAAGGTTTATATGTTTATTCCATTGCCCTGCACTGCCTCAGGAGGGACTGGAAACATTGACCTGCACCCCTGCCAGGAGTTGGGGGAACTACAAAAGCTGGTGCAAGGTTTATCATACTTCCAGCCCTGGGTTTCCATTGTGAGACAGAATTGACAGCAACCACGCATAAGGGATGTTACAGGAGCCGGTGAGGTAAAAGCACACCCTGTTCAGGTGGCACAAAAAAGCCAGAATCCCAGAACTTGGGAGATTGAGGTGGCAGGGTCAAAAGTCCTATACCATCGTGGTCTATATGGTAAGAACCTGCCTCAAGAAAAACAAATGAAATGGTGGGCTGTGTTGGCTGTGTGACTCAGTGGTAGAGCCCCTGCCTAGAACCCCCCAGTGAAGGGCTGGGGTGTGGCTCAGTGGTAGAGCCCCTGCCTAGAACCCCCCAGTGAAGGGCTGGGGTGTGGCTCAGGGGTAAAGACCTTGTCTAGTCTTCACAAGGTCTGAGGTTCATTCCTCAATAATGAAAAATAAAACTAATCCTATTATTCTCATTATTATTCTTTTGCAGGTTTGGAATCCAGAGCTAAGTGCCCTTCACCACAAAACCTGTCTCATGGTGACTGTCATTTATTTCGTGGACTGTGAATGAAGGACACTGTACTGGTTTGAGATGGCGCCTAGAGATGCCCAGAGGGATGTGTGACTTGGTCATGGGGACACCCGAGCCTCCTTGTACCAGGGATACAGAATCTAGCTTGACCTAGAAACTTTAGAGGTCTCCCTGTCCCTCTCTCCTTTCCTCCCTCTCCCGCTCCTGCTGGCCTAATTAGGCATCCACCCCTCACACAATGCCCGGTCCACCCAGCCTCAGCTGGCATCCCTGGTTGCCCAGGCTTTCGGGGTCCTGGTAATTGGCTGTGCTTCTGACCCTCTTGACTGTAGGTGAAAGGCAGAATTTTCAACACAGCATAGCAGAGGCTGCCAGCTTCCCACCTGACCAGCGATGAGATGACATCATTTGGAGGCATCAACACACCCAAGGGAAAGACTACACTTCCCAGAGACCCTTGCAACCAAGAAGCCTACAGCCATTTGGGCCCTTGAGATGACTGAGAAACGGAAGTCCTAAGCTAAGTAAGATGAAGCAGGAAAGTAGAAAGTTCTGTCGCTGAGGACTGTGTCGGGATTCCACTCAGCAGTGTGCTTCTGAGAATTTTTAAAATACGTGAGACAAATAATTCTATATCCATGTAACCAACTCCTAAAATATCAGCCCTCTTTTTTTTTTTTTAATCACTCTATCCTTTTTTTTTTGAATTTTGAGATATGGTCTCGTTGCATAGACTAGCCTGTTCCCTGAACTCCTGATCCTCCTGCCTCCAGCTCTGCTGGCATTACGAGCATGCACCACCATGATCATTGTGTTCTTGATGTGGCTGAAGTCTAGAAGGTACAGGATAGCCGCTTGAGAAATACTGTTCTCTGAGGGAAGCAGGCCTGTCTTAGGGCAAGGGTGAGGGCAGGAGTTACCCAGCGAAGAGGGTCTTCCCCTACTCCACACTTTTTGACTTTTTGTACCCAGAGAAGTCTGGTCCTTGTCCCTCCTGGGGAGCAGGACACCCCTCCATGTGACCTGCAGACTGTGCAAAAGCACCAGGCCCTGCCCTGGAACAGAGGGCGCATGGGCCAAATATCCCTAGGTGCACATGCTCCCATCTTGGGCATGCTCGGGGGTGGGAACCAAAGCAAGGGGCGGTAGCTGCACTTGACCCGGCTAGTGGCGGTGGAAGGAGAGGCGGACAACCATGTGCGATCATCCGGACGTTTATGGACTGGGCAGCTCTCCCACAGCTCGGCGCTAAATCTAGATGGAGACAGGATGGCGGGACTGCGGCCTGCATCCGTGCTGCAGGCGAGCGGTCCTGGGCTCAGGGGTGGATGCGGGAAGATGCTGCCAGAGCGCGTTCCTCCCCAGGTCTCTGCGGCCTGCGCTGTGGCGGCTGCGGCGGCGGCGGTGGCTACTCCAGGGCTGTGATGAAGGACCGGGGCGGGGACAAGGAGGTTGTCAGTCAGCAGGAGGACCCTCCCACTGCCCCGCCCACCGCGCCTCCCGCGGACCCCACCGGTCCCGCTCAGCCTGGGCCATGGTCTGGGGTCTGGTGGTGCAGGAAGGTAGACAGGTCCTCCAGCTGGACTGTGACAAAGGAGGCTGCAAAGGAATTCCCGGGTTCGGGATGAGCCTGAGCGAACCCAGACAGCCACTGGTCCTGGCTCAGGAACTTGATGTCTGAGTGTCTAGTCTGCTGCAACCGGCAAGACCACAGACTGTTATTCTCCATCTGGGAGTACCTGTCCAGAGCACCTGCCCTAGGGGCACGGACTTGGAGATCTCTGGGAATTCCTAGTATGATGGAGGAGACATGACCTTTGCGAGAGCTGGCTGGCAGCTCCGAGTCTGATGGAAGAGACAATGTCCCTGTCTCTGATGGAGGAGGCATGGTCTCTGACTCTGGGAACTCCCAGTCTGATGGAGGAGACATGGTCCCTGACTCTGGGAGCTCCCAGTCTGATGGAGGAGACACAGTCCCTAACTCTGATGGAGAAAATATGGCCTTTGATTCTGGGAACTCCCAGTCTGATGGAGGAGACATGGTCCCTGACTCTGGGAGTCCCAGGTCTGATGGAGGAGACATCTTTGAGTCTGATAAAAGAGGTTCTCTACTGTGGGAGCCCCCAGCCCGATGTGGGAGAGGTCGTTCCCAACAGAGAACCCTGTCTGATGGAGGAGACACACCTAGCAGCCTGCATCCTAGTGCACGTCATACATTTCAGGTTGGGGGAGCTGTAGTGTCTGAAGATGGAAACTTCTTGCCCTCACGCCAAGTCTCATGGGGGAGGAAAATACCTACATTCACCCCAACTCCCCAGTGTGGTGGAAGAGGCTGGATCCCCATGGCTTAGTTTTCCACTCACCTGAGGAGAAAAGATGCCCACCCTCACACGACACCCCTATTCCAACTGGTGTATACCTTATTTGAACAAGGAGGCCTCGGGTCTGTAGGAGGCCCCTCTACCCATCGTTTGAGAGGAAAAGCAAGGACCACATGGGGACACTCAGGTCAGACAGGAGAGGCACATGCCTGTGTCCCTCAGGCTTGTGAGGGAGGAGGAGGCCACCTTTGGGACCGCGTCTCCACCCCTCCCCCCATGCCGCTCACTCACGGGCCACCTGTAGCTCCACCTCCAATGTGTCGGTCTTGCCCTGCAGTGTGACGGTCTTGAGAGTGTAGCGTCCGGCATCCGTGAGGTTCAGCTTTTGCACCAGCAGCGAGCAATTGGCGAAGCCCACCTCCCGGCCCGTGTGCGCTGGGCCAGCGATCCAGTTCCCCGACGGCAGCTGGCTGAGCAGTCGGTTGGGCTCTGAGGCCGGTCCACGGTACCAGGCATAGACTAGCAGGTCCTTGGGGTAGCCCTGGACGGTCAGGGTCACGTCCTGGCCCTCCGTTGGTTTAGTTGGAACAGGTACAATCATCATGGCCACAACTGCGGCTGGAGAGAGAACCACCACCACTATCAGCCAGGTCTGCCCTGGGAGTAGAGTGGGGTCCTCCCCCTCCTTTGGCCAGCTCCTCCAGGGACAGTGCTCCCCATGAGGTGCTGTGAGACAGAGGATGGAGGTGACTTCCTGGGTGATCACGTAGACTTTCTTTCTCAGTGGTGCTTGGCAGGGGCACGTCTCCCCTATCTAGAGTTCAGCCTTGGGCGATGCTGCAGGTTGTCCCTCCTATGAAATTGGGAGACCCTAGAGAGTCTGGCCATGTCTCCTCCATCAGAGTGGAAGCTTCTAAACTCTAGGGGCCATGCCTCCCCTATCGGGTTAGAAATCCTAGAAAATGTGGCTGTGTCTCCCCCATCGGATGTCTGGGACTTCTATTCCCACAGCGTGTTATTTTCTGTGAGAGCAGCAGACCCAAGAATATGGGGATGCAACTCCTCCATCAGATCGGAAGACTCTAGAGGGGGAGCTGAGCATCCTGTACTACATTAAAAATTCTCACAAGGTGTGATGTATCTCCTCCATCAGATCGGGAAATTCTAGATTGTTTTTTTCAGGCAAGTTCAGGATTCTAGAGTCTAGGAAGATGATTCCATTGGTTTAAGAATCCCTCCAAGGTGGGAGCCTCTGTCTCCTCCATCAGACTAAGACATTGTGGGTTATTAGACTGGAACATTCTAATCAAGTTAGAGACCCCCAGAGTTGGGAATAACCATCTCAGAATTGCATCAGAAAATTTCCATAGAAAGTGGGGGGGCTCATACTCCCCCACCAGATTGGGAGTATTCCCAAAGTGGGACCTGTGTCTCCCCCATCAGACTAGGAAGTTTAAAGTAAAGTAGTATCATATCTCCTAATGACCTGGAAATTCTTCCCGGCTGTGCCTCCTCCCTTTGACTAGGGGTTTTTATGTCTCCTCCATCACTGCCTGGGAGCCCAAAGAAGGTGAGGCATTCTCTTCTCTTTGGCAGCTCCCTTGCTTCCCTGATCCCTCTGAGACCAGAGAAAGACCATGCCTCCTCCATCAGATCAGCTTGTTTCCCCGGGTGGGGTAATAGCCATCTCTCTGTCCTCCCTCTCTCTCCCAGCACCTGCCATAGGATTTCTGGCAGTTTGGGAGGAAGCAATCTTGGGGATGTTGCATCAGGTACACCCGCACATACCTGCAGGCCTTGGACACCCCCCACGTTGGCCCCGAGGTCATCTGGTCCACCCTGTCTCCAGCCAAGGCCCCTCACAGGTAAGACAGGAGGCACACTTACCTTTGGGGCGGCCATCTTTGCTCTGCGTGAAAGAGAGGTCCATCCCCACCCTTTGCATGAGACCCAGCCTGTTAGTGGAGGAAGAAGGGAGGGAGGAGGGACAGGACAATTCCCAGTGTCCCCAAGGGACAATGGACACTTGAGAAGAAACCCAGGTAGAATTATTAATGCTTTTTTTTTTTTTTTTTTGAGACAAGGTCTCATGTAGCCCAGACTGACTTCAAATGAGGGTCTCTAACTCCTGATCCTCCTGCCTCTCAAACACTGTGGGTACAGATGAATACCTGCATATCTCAAACACTGTGGGTACAGATGAACACCTGCATATCTGCTGTGGAATGAGGACTTGATGTTCAAAGTCACCATCCTTGAGGCATGAGCAGTGTTCCGTGGGGTCCCTCAATGCCCAGCCCCAGCACCTCCCACACACATAGAACAGAGGCGTGAAGACCGTGCCTCTGGTTGGGTTCCTTCATTAGCCAACAGCTACCCATGGCTTCCCAGCTGTGGTGCATGCGTGAGTGTGCGGTTCAGGTCTGTGTGTCTTGGGTTGGGCAGGACTCTCAGCGCCAGTGCCTTTTCTACCAACTGGGGTAATTACATGGAAGGGCATGGACCCTGGTGTTCCACTCTGCGCCCTCCCTCCCCCAAGAAGGAGACACGGGACTCACTTATCACCCAGTCTAACCTCAAGGCAGAGGATATGAGTCGCCGTTTGTTTTCTACCTGACAGGCTTTGCCTGCCTCGTTTTGCACCTAGACAAGAGAGGGGCAATCTGATATGTTTGCCACCTTGTCACAACCGGCCAATGAATCCAGTGCTGGGAATCCAGTTATCTTCTGGGAAAATGGTGACCCAGCAGAGGCCTGCCAGGCCTCTATAGAGAGCAGCTGGTCATCAGGCTGGGGCTGACTCACCAGACAGCTTGACCACCACAGAGGCAGAGCCGGACAGCAGGGTCTTGGAGTTCTTAGCAATACACGTGTATGTGCCCTCCTGGGCCACAGTCATGCTGCTGATGTTTAGGTGATCCTGACCATTCTTCAAGGCTTTCCCGTTGAAGGCCCACACGTACTCGGGCTCAGGGCAGGATCGGGACACACACCACAGGGTAAGGGAGGTGTTGAAGTCCACTTTAATGGTGCAGCCCGTCCGGGTGGTGGAATCTTGGAGGATAGCCACACGTTCAGGGCCAACTGTAGGGCAGGAGGGAGAGACACAGGACAGACAGGGGTGGGCTGGGAGGGGACAGAGGCATGCAACCTGGGTCTTCTTGTCTACCAGATTGGGTCCCTGGGGCTGGCGGGGCTGAGTACAGGGAGAAAGAACTGGAGACTGTCCTGATCACATCTTGATCTCTAACCCACTCTGTGATCTTGAGACTCACTTCCCCTCCTCCCCCAAGAACTCAAAACTCAGGGTTTTTTTTTTCATTTGTGAAAAGGAATGTGTGGATCCGGGCAGTGGCTTTTAATCCCAGTACTCAGGAGGCAGAGGCAGGTGAATCTCTGAGTTCAAGGCCAGCCTGGGCTACAGTGAGTTCCAGGACAGCCTGGGCTACACGGAGAGACCCTGTCTCAGAACAAAACAATCTATGTTCTATGTTTCAGGTTTCTCAGGTCCTAGAAATCTGTGTGTCTAAGATTCTAGAGCAGTGGTTCTCAACCTTCCTAAGGCTGCGATACTTTAACACAGATCCTCATGTTGTGGTGACCCCCAACATAAAATTATTTTCTTTGCTACTTCATAACTGTAATTTTGCTACTGTTATGAATCGTAATGAAGATCTGTGTTTCCTGATGGTCTTAGGCAGCCCCTGTGAAAGGGTTGTTGGACCCTAATGGGGTTGTGACCCACAAATTGAGAACCACTGATCTAGACTCTCCGGCGCTATAAATTGGTTCTAGGATACTGTTTCAGCTGGTGGTGTCATCTACATCGACCTGACATTATCAGCCATAATCTGTACTTCATGAAGTAACCGGTCAGGTGTATTTTAAGAGGGACCCTTGCTTCTTCCCCAGCCTGCTTGCTGTGTGACTGTGGACTCCTCCGCTTGGCCTCAGTCTCCCCATTTCTGAGATGCGATACCGGGTGCCTCGGAAGACTCACAGTAGACAGTCAGGTTCAGGGGCTCGCTGCGGCTGACGCTGACCGGGTTCCAGACCTCGCACTGGTAGGCGCCCGCCTCCTCCCTGCGGATGCCATGACGGGTCAGCATCCTGCCATCGGGGGACAGGCCCAGGCGGACAGCAACAGGCAGAGCGTCACCGTTGAAGAACCAGCGGACCTCAGCTGGGCTGGGGCTGCTGCACACGAGGCGAAGGGTGTCCCTGCGCTCCACCAGCGCAGTGTCGTTGGCCATGACCGTGGGAGGTGCCAGGATCTCTATTGGGGGAGCGAGAGACAGAGGGCGAGGGGAGGGCACCTCCTGTCCCCGGGGCAAGAAGCAGCGCCGGGCTGTGCTTCTGTACCCCAGCCATAGTGACAAAGAGTGGCTTTAGAAGACAGATATCATCCTGGAAGCCAGAATGGAGAAGGTGAGCAATTCAGTGTTATTTTAGGCACCCCCCCCCCAACACACACCCTGTTTAAAGAGGCTGGAAAGATGGCTCAGTGGGCAAAAGATCCCTGGGTCCCACATGGTGGGAGGAAAGAACTGACTCTCCAAAGTTGTCCTCTTACCGCCACATGTATTGAGTGTGTGTGTGTGTGTGTGTGTGTGTGTGTGTGTGTGTGTGTGTGTAGATATATATTTTGCTTCTGTTCATCAAAGGAGGGGTGAGGAAGAGGGTGGGAAGTCCCAGATGTGTTGCAAGGGTTGGCTCACCATAGACCTGCACGTGTCCGTAGCCCACCTCCGTCTGAAACTGCCTGTTAAGGGTCTGTATGATATAGGTGCCTGTGTGTCCAGGCAGGGCACCATGGATAGCAAGGCTGCCATCGGGGCGCACAGCTTCCCGCCCTGTGTGGGCCGGTCCAGGGGTCTCGTCACCAGTGCTGACGATGTAACTGGCCACCAGGAAGGTCAGGCTGAGCGTGGGCCCTGCATACCAATTGTAGGCAAGCAGTTCCCCAGAAAGCCCATGGACCACCAGCGTGACATTGTCCCCCTCTGCAGGTTGGGCAGGCTCAGGGGTGATGGAGATCTCAGCCCCGGTGTTCAGCATCCACACTGAGAAAGAACAGAAGGGGCAGGTTGGATTGGGTAGGATTGGCTTGTCACCTCATTTGACAGGAGTTGACTGGGTTGGAGGTGACATCCCCAGTGTCAACAAGGTCAGATACAAGCAAGATTTGTGCCTCCCATGCCCACACCTCCCCCTGGGATAGAACCCAGGGCCCCATCCATGTTCCTCACTGGGGGATTCTAGGCAGGTGTTCTACCTCTGAGCCACACCCCAGCCCCTCACTGGGGGATTCTAGGCAGGGGCTCTACCGCTGAGCCACACCCCAGCCCCTCACTGGGGATTCTAGGCAGGGGCTCTACCACTGAGCCACACCCCAGCCCCTCGCTGGGGGATTCTAGGCAAATATCCTGCTACGGACCCCAGCTCCCACCTGTAGCCCTCTGCCCTCAACATCTCAGTCACCTAATTTTGAGCAGGGAGTGGAGTCTGAACTTTCCTATGTGATGGAGAAGGCTTGTCTGGAAGTCCTGATCTTCCCACCTCAGTCTCCTCAGTGCTGGGATTCAGGGATGTACCAACAGGCCAGGCTCTGAACACCCGAGCATTCATGGAGTCTATCTGCAAAGCTCTATGGAGCGGCCTCTTTCTGCACATACCTCCATTTTCTCAAGGTTGGTGATATGAAGGAGAATTCTACACCCTATGCCCTCCAGCCTGGCATCTTGCACCCAGCAAGTGCATGGCCAGTGCTCTGCAGAGTGAAATGGGACAAGGGGGCTCCCCATGAGAGGCCCTGGGGTGAGCCTCGAACAGGCCCCTGGGCTCATGTAGTCAGCTGCATCTGTGACCTTGTGCTAATGTCAGGGGCTGCCCAAGTGTTTTACTGAGCCTGGGGTACTTCCTCTGTGTGCACAAGGGCCTCCCCAGAGACAGCCGAGATCTGTGGGATCCCTGCCTCCCTTTCTCTCTCCTTCTTCTTTTCTATAGTCTGTCCTCCATCACCCAGGTGTCCCATGCCATCCTCGACATATAGCAGAGGATGGCCTTGAACTTCTGATCTCTCTGCCTTCACCTCCTGAGTGCTGGGTGTCTGGGCACTTATCACCACACCCAGTTTATGCTGTGCTGGGTATCAAACCCAGTGCTCCCCCCCCAGCCACACCCCCAGCCTCCTCCACCCCTTTTCTGCAAACAGACAAGTCCCAACCAGTAGGGCTGGTCCTTGCTGCTTCCTTCTTTTCTGTACTTGGCTTGCTCACATGGTGGCCCTGATGTTTCTCACATGACACACACTTGCAGGCCTGGCCTGGTTTCCAGTCCCTTCCTGGTTGGGAGAAAGTGGTTGGTAGTGACAGGTTCTGGGCTTAGGGCAAATGTCACTATGTGTTGTGAGACCCTGGCCAGAAAGTCACCTCTTCGAGGCCTGGTTTTCCTCTCTAGGAAGTCAGGCCACGAGTGAACATCCCTCTCAAGATGGATGCTAACAGGTGGAAAAGATCTGAAGTAGGTAAACAGTAGATGTTAATTGGTCTTCCTTCTAAGGACATTAGATAGAATGATCCTGTCAGCTAGGCCCATTTACAGCTGAGTAAACTGAGGCTGAGGGTAGAGAAGCAAAAACCAGGCATGGTGGTCACACTCAGGAAGCTGAGGCATGAGGACTGTCTCAAGTTTGAGGCTAGCCTGGGCTATATAGTGAGAAGACCTTGTCTCAACAACAACAACCAAAAGACCTCACGTGTCCTGGGCCTGGTGACACACACTTTTAATCTCAGCACCAAGGAGGCAGAGGAAGGTAGACCTCTGAGGGTCCAAAGCCAGCCTGGTCTACACAGCAAGTTCCAGGTTAGCCAGGGCAACAGTGAGACCCTGTCTCAAAAACAAAAGACAACATAAGGGTGCTGGGGGTACAGTTCAGTTTGTAGAGTGTTTGTTTAGCAAGCAGAGAGCCCTGGGTTCAATCCCCAGCACATAAACCTGGCATGAAGGCACATACCTGTAATCCCAACACTAGGGAGATGGAAGCAGAAGGACTGGAAGTTCAAGGTCATCCTCAACTACAAAGTAAGTTTAAGGCCAACCTGGGCTATAGGAGACCTTACCTCAAAAGCACCTAAACCAAGCCCAACCAAGGGGAGTTTGGAATCCCTGCCACTAGCCAACTTGCTTTGCTCAGGCTGTGGGACCCTCTAAAGTCCCCCTACTGACATCTCTCAGTGGCAGTCTCTAGCCTGCCCTGCAGGCCTCCCCTCAAGAGCAAACTGCCCCAGAGGGAAGCAAAGTTGCATGCTGGACATCTGGCTCACACCTTCCCTCCCCCCAGCAGGGGTTCCTCTCTCTGTCTTTAGCCCTTGGAGGTGCAAGCTGAGGATCTAGGGAGTGGGGGACCCTTCTCGCTCACCACTGAGGAAGAGCCAGCTGCACCAGGCCAGTGGCATCTTTCACCCCAGGTTGATGTCGGAGATGGTTGGTGGTGACGGCGTTCCAGTCTCAGAGGCCCTTCCTGGTTGAGGCTTGGCTCGGTCTGCCACTGGACCTGGGATCGGTCGGCAATTTGGAAGCGGGGCGGATCACCGGAATTTGGAGGGATCGAGTCACAGAAGATCTGGGGCCCTGTTTGGGCACTGGGATGGGTGTGGCAAGCACCGGCCAAGGGCCATGACCTGGCCAGGCCTCCTGGGGCAGCTGCCTAATCCACTTTGTGCCAAAGGCCCAGATTTGGTACCGAAGAGGAGAACCAGGTCACCAGCCGAGAGGGAGGGGAGGCACACAAGAAGATTCTGGGGCAGTTCTTGACCACCATGCCTATGGCCTCACTGATGCCCAGTGGGGTCAGCGAGGGGCACAGGACAGAGACTTCTGCTCCTCCAGCCTCAAGACTCCAGGGAGTGGACAGTGTCACCACAATGGATGGCACAACTCTGTGGGGTGGGAGTCTTTAAGACTCTCCTTTGCTTGGGAGGTAGAGGCAGGAGAAATTCCTGAGTTCAAAGTCATTCTCAGCTGTAGTGATGAAGAGACCAGCATGGGCTACAGTGAGACCCTGTCCTAAAAAAAAAAATCAAGAGGGAAAAAAGACTTGTTTGTTTGTTTGAAACAGGGTTCCATGTAGCTCAGGCTAGATTTGAATTTATTATGTAGCCAAGGATGGCCTTGATGGCCTGATCTTCCCACTTCTACCTGCTGAGTGTTGGCATTCTAGGTGTTCGCCACCAAGCATGGTTGCTGTGGGCTGGGAGTGGAACCCAGGGCCACGTGGATACCTGGCGAGGGCTTTACTCTCAAGCTCCGACCCTCCTTTGCTTTTCTCTCTTCTCACTCCGTGTCTCCTTCCTTCCCCTTTGGTTTTATTATTATTATGGAAGGCAGGTGGCACGTGCCATCACATTCACGGGGACCAGAGGACAACTTCTGTCCCTATCATGTGGTTACCGGGAATCAATCTCAGGTTGTCAGACTTGGCTGCAAGTGCCTTTACCCACCTAGCCTCCTTGCTGGTATTTCTTCCCTTTTGTTTGTTTGTTTGTTGTTTTGTTTTGTTTTCCAGACAGAGTTTCTCTGAGTATCCCTGGCTGTCCTGGAACTCACTCTGTAGACCAAGGCTAGACTTGATTCAGAGACCCACCTGCCTCTGCCTCCTGAGTGCTGGGATTAAAGGCGCGTGCCACCTCCACCCCAGGCTTTATTTCTTAATTATATGACGTGTTGTGTGTGTCTCTGTGTGGCTCTCTGCACGTGAGTGCAGTTGCCCGTGAAGGTGAAGGGCAGAGAGAGGCATGGGAGTCGCTGGAGTTACCCGTTGTGAGGCTTCCAATGTGGGTGCTGGGAACTGAACTGGGGTCCTCTGCAAGAGCAGTCTGCCCACTTAACAGCTGAGTCCCTCTTTCTTTTATGGCACAAGATCTCACTGTATGGTTCAGGACGGTCCAGAGCTCATTCAGTAGCTCAGACAAGCTTTAAACACATGAGCCCCCTGCTTTAGGCCCCTGAGGGCTGGGATTACAGATGTAAACCACCACATCTGGCTCTAATTCTACTTTCTTGTCTTTTTCCTTTCCTTCCTTCCTTCCTTCCTTCCTTCCTTCCTTCCTTCCTTCCTTCCTTCCTTTCTTTTCTTTTGTTGCTGTTGTTTTTGATTTTTCGAGACAGGGTTTCTCTGTGTAGCCTTGGCTATCCTGTCCTGGAACACCACTCTGTAGATCAGGCTGGCCTTGAACTCATAGAAATCTGACTGCCTCTGCATCCCGAGTACTGGGATTAAAGTTGTGGGCCACTATGCCCAGCTTATTTTCTTGTCTTTATCACATTTTATTTATTTATTGTTGAGGGGAGGGTGTGAGATGCTCCTGATAACTTGTAGAAGGAGTCAGTTCTCTCCCTCCATCCTGTGGGCTCCAGGAACTGAACTCAGGCCATCCATCAGGCTAGGTGGCAAGTGTCCTTATCACTGAGCCATCTCCTCAGACTTTTTGCTTTTCTCCTCTCTCTCTCTCTCTCTCTCCCTCTCTCTCTCTCTCTCTCTCTCTCTTTTCCTTTGGTTTTTCAGAACATGGTTTCTCTGTGTAGCTTTGGAGCCTGTCCTGGATCTTGCTCTGTAGAGCAGGCTGGCCTAGAACTCACAGAGATCCGCATGCCTCTGCCTCCCAAGTGCTGGGATTAAAGGCTTTCTCTCTTTTTTTTAAATTAAAATTCTACCGTAGGTGCATAGGTCTTTTGTCTACATGTATGTCTGTACAGTGCCCGTGGAGGCCAGAAGAGGGCAGCAGATGCCCTGTAACAGGAGTTAGAAATAAGCCAGTTGCCTTGTGGGTGCTGAGAATTGAACCCAGGTCCTGTGGAAAAACAGCCTGTGCTCCTAACCAGTGAGCCATAGCTCCAGCCCATCATTTGCATAACATTTGCAAAACAACGATCTAGAGGTGACTAGAGACACACACAGACTGAGCATGTTTTAAACCCTCTGCCATTTATAGGAAAGCCTTGGGCAACTGGATTTTAGTGTCTCTCGGGGCTCTTGGGGCCAGTATCCCTTCCAAATAATGAGGGGCAGCAGTCCTGACCCCATGTGGGTCCTGGAACACAAGCATGCAAATGTGTGGTGCTTACAATCCTGCCTGGTGTACAGTAAGCGCTCCATAAAACATGAGCTCCTTCTTTCCACAAATACTGAATGTGCGCCTACTGTATGCCAACCTTTTCAACGCTGCTGGGAGAGGTTAGTGAGAAATGATCAATAAGTCCCCGTGCTTGGCAAGGACCAATGAGGCCAAATGTAGAACCAGCTGGGGAATGTGGCTGGGTTGGTAAAGTGTAAGTGATAAGCCTTGGGTTCAGTCCCCAGCCCTGAATAAACCAGGTGTGGCGGCACATGCCTGTCATCCCATCACTCAGGAGATGGAGGCAGGAGGCTCGGAAGCGTGAGGTTATTTATCTTCAGCTGTCTAGAGAGTTCCAGGCCAGCCTGAGCTACTTGAGACCCCATCTCAGAACAACAGAAAAGCTTAGAGTTTAATGTACTCCAGTCACCTCAGCTCTCCAGAATCTGATGCGGGAAGATCACTGTGAGTTCCAGGCCTGCCTAAGGTACATAGTGAGACCCTATCAGAAAAAAAAAAAAAAAAAAAAAAAAAAAAAAAAGCAAAAACGAAGAAACCCCCTCACTTCACTGGAAAAGCAAAGCCCCAAAGAGGGTCTGGTCTGCCCCTTGCAGAGGGGTGGAGGGAGGAAGCCAGACAGAGACCTTGGAGGTTTGGGCAGCATGTTACAAACAGCCTACGTTGATGGCTGTGGGTGCTGGCTCCTCTGAGCCCTTGCAGCCTGCTTCTGGACAGGGGGCCATACCTGCAGCTCTCCTGACCTGGCTCCCGGCTCCCTCCTGAGAATCACTCTGTCCTGGGCTGCCCTCAACAAGGCGGGGCCGTATAGAGGGGGAGGAGGCCTGGGGAGGGCTGGGGGTGAGGGCGGAGGCTGGGCTGCTGATTCTGGTCTCCCCTCACTTCAACTGTGACCTTATCTCACCCCTGTCTGGCCCTGCTTCCACCCTGCCGCCTGAGTACTGGGACTGAGTCCCAATTGTTATTCAGAATGGCTCCCCGATGTCCCAGGCGCCTCTCATTCACCTTGTCCCAAATTGACTTTAGTGTCTTCCCAGACCTGCCCCTGTCCCTGCTCTTGTCCAGGAAGATGCCACTGCCCCCCTGAGACTGGAAGAAGAACCTAGGTCCTCATGTCTCCCCGGCTCCATCAGCGCAGAGGCTGCCATGGCTCCACAGCGCCCTCTGCAGAATGCAGAAACCTCACGGTGGCTGGTGAGACCCTGTGCGCCCACGGAACCAGCCTCCCGGAACCCCCCAGCCCCGACGGTCAGCGCCCTGCGCCCCCTCCCCGACACCTCTCTCCTTTCATCCTTGGACGCCCTGCCCCAGTTTTCTGTCTACCTTCCACTCTACACAATGCGTCCAAGCTGACTGCCCCTTCCAGCAGGCCCTCCCCGATGACCCCAGAGTGCCCGCATCACACTGTTCAGAGCTTCGTCCTTCTCCTCCCTGCGCTGTGTCCCCACAGTGTCCCCAGCGCTGTGTAGGGGTTCAGAGTGCTTCTGGAAGTTGACACCAGGTGTGGATGACACGGAGCTGGGAGTCTCCAGGGAGGCCCAGGTTTCTGGGCAGAGCTACCTTTTGTCCTAAGCTGTGTCATGGCTTCTGGTCCCCAAAGCATCACATGACTCTTCTCTGTCTGCTGTCCTTCTGCTCCCTCCTCCCTCCCTGGTGTTCCGCTAATAGGAACCTTTTTTGTTTTGTTTTTTGAAATGTTGTCTGTGTAGCCCAGGTTGGGCTTGAACTCACTATGTGTCGAGGATGGCCTTGAATTTGTCATCCTGCAGATGTGTTGGAATTATAGGTGGTTTTATACAGGGCTGGGAATCCACCCCAGGGCTTCTGGCATGTGGGCCAAGCACTCCACCCGCAGAGTGACCCCCAGGCTCTGGGGGAGCCCTTTGAGTCTACGCAAAAGCTGCAGTTGCTGCTGTGTTTTGCTGTGTACTTGCCCAGGGCTATGTCCAGGCCCCAGGCTGCTCTGTGACCAGAGCTGTGGGTGGCCGTGACCTAGACTCTTCTGAGGTTAGAGATGGCGCATCTGGGCTGCTTCAGGCTGAGCAGTAAGGTGCAGGGGTGGGGTGGGGTGGGGTGAAGGGTTGGGGTGGGGAGTAGGGGGGTAGGGGGCACGTTGGTCATTTTCCATTTGACACAACTGAGTCCCTACCGTGTGTGAGCAATGTCCAGGACACTGGGGTCCCTGCCTCAAACAGAGCAGACAACTTCCGGCTGAGGAGTCAACAGAAACAGACTGACTAGAACGTTACATTAGAAGGAGATTTTTTTTTTTAAATTTTGTTTTTGTTTTTTAAATAAAGCCTCCCAGAACCCAGGTGGCCTAGAACCCACTGTGTACCACAGGGTGACCTTGAACTGCCTCCAGCATCCACCTCTTGAATGACGGGATGACCGGCACACATCACCCCGCACCGGCTTTCCCTGGGGCTGAGGCTCAAACTCGGCTCTGTGCTGGGCAGCACTGTGTCGAGCTGATGGAAGCTCCTGGCCCTTTTTCTCAGTTTCATTTTTCTCTTCTTTAGACAGGGTCTCTGTTGCTCTAATCTAAGATGGCCTTATAATAAAAAAAACCCAGAGCCAGATATCTGCATGAAAGCTGAAAGATCAGAGAAGCAGAACAGCCAGCCACTAGTTCTTACCTCTGTGAAATCCTCAGCCTAAAGAGAGCAAGCCCCTGTTTCCTCACCCCTTATCTACCTTTCTCTGCCCTGCCATATTACTCCCTGGGATTAAAGGTGTGCACCACCACTGCCTGACCTCTGTGTCTAATCTAGTGGCTGGCTCTGTCCTCTGAGCTTCAGGCAGGTTTATTAGGGTACACAACATATCACCACAGGGCTCACTGTGCAGCCAGGCTCTGCAGGCCTGGCAAGCCTGGAACTCACAGAGATCCACCTGCCTCTGCCTCTGGAGGGCTGGGGTCAAAGACAAAAGATTTGTGCAACCACGCCCGGCCCATCCTCTTTTTGAGGCAGGATCTTGCTACATAGCCCAGGCTGGCCTTGAATATGGGGCCAACTTCCTGCCTCAGTTTCCAAAGGTGCTGGAATGATAGGTACAGTGTGGTGGTGGTGGTGGTGGTGGTGGTGATGGTGGTGGTGGTGGTGGTGGTGGTGGTGGTGGTGGTGGTGGTGGTGGTGGTGGTGGTGGTGTGATGGTGGTGGTGGTGGTGGTGGTGGTGGTGGTGGTGGTGGCGACACTGTTACTGTCCTTTTATCCAGCCCTCTGGTTCCACCTCCTAAATCCCGTGAGGTAAACGAGGCCTAGGACCACTGCCTTAAGCTGCTGGAGCAGCCTGGTGCAGAAGCACACACCTGTAGTCTCAACACTAGGGAGGCTGAAGCAGGAGGATAGCTGCCAGTTCGAAGTCAGCCTGAGCTACACTACAAGTCTGTTTCAAAACAACAACAACAACAAAAACAAACAAACAAACAAAAAACAACAACCAAAAAACAAGAACCCAGAAACAGGGCCGGTGAGCTGGCTTGCTGGGTAAAGGCACTAGCTGCCAACCCTGATGACCTCAGCTCTGCCGTTGTCCCCACACAGCGAAAAGAGAGAACTGGCTCCTACCATCTGCCCTTTGACCTCCACACCCACGCCAAGATATGGGCACGAGCCCTCCCCCAAGAGATAAAAATGTAACAGAAGTTTAAAAGCAAAACCAATAACAACAAAAAAAATCATTCTTCAAACCCAAATAAAAACGGCAAGCTCACACACACACACACACACACACACACACACACACACAGAGCAATCTTTTTGCCTTTGGGGCCATTTGAGGACACAGTTCTGTGCCCTTGTTTTGTGGGGCCCCCTTCCCCAGGCCTGTCTTCTCTGCCACCTAGCCAGTTCCCTGGGGAGTTCAAGGTTGGAAGTGGCTCTGCCATCTCCCTCCTAGTCAAGACCCTGCCTACTTCTGACTTACCAATACTTCTGTAAACCTGGAGTGTGTTGGGGAGGTTCTAGGTGGAGACACTCGTCCCACTGAAGCAGGTGAAGAGTCCCCCCGCCCCCGTTTCCTTTGTCATGTAGGGCAGCTGAGGACACAGGGCAGGGCAGAATTTTGTAAACCGGACCTAGGGGTGTGTCTCCCCAAGAAGGCTGGAAGGTAAGATCCCACAGGTCCCAGCTGGGCCAGGAGGCTTTTAGAATGCTCAAAGGGACCCCAAGTCCCCTCCATTCCTCATCCTGAAAAGAGCATCAGGTGCTGGTGGCACAGGCCTGTCATCCCAGTTATTTGGGAGACTGGGGTAGAAAGATTGTATATTCCAGGCCAGCAGAGACAATTAAATAAAACCCTTTCTCAAAATAAAAAGTAAATAGAGGTATGGGAAAATAACTCAGTGGTAGAGCCCCTGCCTAGAGTCCCCCAGTGAGGGGCTGGGGTGTGGCTCAGTGGTAGAGCCCCTGCCTAGAATCCCCCAGTGAGGGGCTGGGGTGTGGTTCAGTGGTAGAGCCCCTGCCTAGAATCCCCCAGTGAGGGGCTGGGGTGTGGCTCAGTGGTGGAGCCCCTGCCTAGAATCCCCCAGTGAGGGGCTGGGGGTGTGGCTCAGTGGTGGAGCCCCTGCCTAGAATCCCCCAGGGAGGGGCTGGGGTGTGGCTCAGTGGTAGAGCCCCTGCCTAGAATCCCCCAGTGAGGGGCTGGGGGTGTGAGACAGTGGCAGACCACTTGTTTAGCACATACAAAACTTTAAATTTTGTCTACATTAAAATACATACACACAGGTACACACAGGCATGTGTACACACACAGGCACACACACATGCACCCCTGATCTCAGCCAGACAGGCAGGTGGGTTGGAGAAACAGACCTCTCTTTCCCACCCCTTGGCATCTCTCCACTGCTCTCCTTGCTTGGGGGTTTCCAAGTCATTTAATCACCTAGCAAATATTTACTGTGTGCTGACTCCGTGCCAAACTGCCGGGGACGCAGACGGCGGACAGAGCTGTTCTCTTATTGTGGCTAAATCTTACTGGAGGGACATGAGCAATAATTTTTTAAGTCCTCTATTTAGTCTATATTATCAGAGAAAGATTAGTCAAAGTACCATAAGACAGATGATTAAAATGGATCAGGAGGAGAGGGAGGACACAGGTCATTCTTCTAGCCAGGGAGGTCAGCAGATGCCAGAGGAAGTAAGCTGAGACCTAACTGAGGTGACAGGGAGCCTGTGGGAAGCGTGTTTTCCAATGCATGGTACAGTAGATGCAAAGGTCCTTAGGGCAGCCTGATTTAGGGACGATATTTAGTATCATACTTGGTCCAGTAAGGTTCCCAAGAAGTTCAGATCTCACTATTGTCCCCACCCTGTCCCCTAGCCCTTCACCTGGAGCAGCAACACCAATAAACACTTGTTTTGTTTTGAAAATGGAACAATTCATCAGGGTCAGGTTAAACAAAAAGGTGCTCACCAGGTGGTGGGGCACACCTTTAATCCCAGCACCTGGGAGGCTGAGGCAGGTGAATCTCTGTGAGTTCAAGGCCAGCCTGGTCTACAGAGTGAGTTCCAGGACAGGCTCCAAAGTTACACAGAGAAACCTTGTCTTGGAAAAAAAAAAAGGTGCTCATATAAATATGGTAATAATTAATATATGGGAAGAACTAATGAAATGGAGTGTCCCTTAGGGCCGGGGAAATCCAGTCTGGTACACAGCAGGTGCTCACTCAATGCATATTGTGCATATGAATGAGGAGGCCAAATGAAATGTGTTTGTACATGGCCTTCCTCCCATCCTTGGCCGCCACCCTACCCCACCCCAGCTCACCAGCGACCTGGACCTCAGTCTTGGCCTTCATTGTCCAGGCAGGGTTGATGGTGACGGCCACTTGGTAAGTGCCGCTGTCTGAAGGCTGGGCACCTCGGAGCAACATGGAACCATTGGGGAAGCCAATGATGTCTCGTTGTCCCATGGCACTGCCATCCCTTTGGGGCCGCAGTAGCCCAGGGATGTAGGAGAACAGCCTTGTGCCTCCATTAGTCTCTTCCCCCAGGTACCAGATAAAGTCCTGGACAGTGCTGGGAACACCATGAAGGGACAGGAGAAGGTCCTGGTTCTTTTGAGGCTGCTCTGGGATCTTCTGGATGTGGAGGGCTGCCTGGGAGCCTTTGGGCAGCCAGAGAGCCAGGATCAAGGCTGTGGGAAGGTATGGAGAAGGCCTGAGTCTGGAGGGAGGAAAAAACAAAACCCTCCTCTCTACAGACTCTCAACTGTAAGCAAGGACTCTGAGGGCTACACATCAGAATCAATGATGAGATTGATTAGTGATGTCTGCTCTGGGTGCGGGAATAGGAATATAGGCACAGATGTCACAGGACTGCCACCATCAGGTTGTTGTTGTTGTTGTTGTTCCCCCCACCCACCCCTGCCCCAGATGCTTTGTGGTCTGTTTGTAAACACTTAGATGCTCTGAATTCACTCATTCAACCAATATTTTTGTTTTGTTTTTGTATTTTGGGGTCAAGATTGCACTATACAGCCTAGGTTAGCTCCAACTGTGATCCTCCGGTCTCAGCCTCCAGAGTGTTACCATTCCAGATATACACCATTGTGCCTGGCTCTTCCCCAGATTTTTATTGGAGACAAGGTCTCAAGTAGACCAGGCTAGCCTTGAACTGACTATGTAGTTCAGGATGTCCTTCTACCTTCCAAATGCTGGGATTCTAGGTGTGACTGACTCACCAGTCGGGTCCGGCTCTCTCTAGTCCCGCACCTCCCTCCCCAGAACACAGCAGGGAAGCAAACACAAATTCCTCCCATCATAGTTCTGACATTCTAGAAAACTCCATAGATGAAATGTGGATGGAGATGTGATTCTACTGTCCTGTCCTTCTTGCCCCTCTGCCCTCCGAGTTTTTTCCTCCTTACCTGAGAACAGGAGGCCCTTTGAGAAGCAGCCCTGGGTCTGGGTAGGAATCTCCATCTTGTTTCCTATACAGATGTCAAAGTCACGGAGAACCACAGGGTGGGGGCTGGCTCTCTGGAGAGTGAAGTTCAGTGGGGCATCCCGGTAGGTGCCTCAGAACACAGCCAGGCTGTGAGGCCCGGGAGCCCCAGCCTCCCCTCTCCTAGTCCCAGCCTCCTTGAGCTGAGATGACTCCTTCCTTCTGTAAGTCTCCACCCATGCCCTGAGATGAAGGGCTCACTCTGGTTGGACCAGTCTTCCAGGGTAACCCAGGACTTCCCTGGCCTCCACTCTCTTCCCACTCAGCCTGGAAACAGCAAGGCGGATCCTGGTTGAGCAATCCCTCCCTCCACTACTTCCCCCAGAAGCCAGGATGGGGGAAACTGAAGTTCAGGAACCCCGGGGGAGTCAGTGAGTAGCAGAGACGTTTTATCCGTGGTGGGTTCACTCTATTTACTTCTCCTTTTAACACTTACTTATTGTGTGTGTGGGGAGGTGGGTTTCTCCCTCCACCATGTGGGGCCTCAGGGACGGAACTCAGGTCATCAGGCTGGTGGGAAGCGCCTTCATCCTCTGAGCCATCTTGTCAGGCCATGCATAGTTCTGTTTGTTTTGTTTTTCCCAAAAGTATTCATCCTCCCAATCCAGACCTAACGTGGCCTAAGAAGGGTGCCCCCTGCCTTCAGTCTTCCGTGCGGTCACCCCCCCTGCCCCCGCAGACCCATCCCCAGATAAGGCTGTAATCAGGAGAAGATGAAAAGCCCAGGGGAGGGGTTAGGAGAGCCCCGGGGATGCGCCTAGCCTGAAGGAGGTGATGATCAGGCATCAGGAGAGAAATGTTGGGTGGGTGAGGTGCCCCACACTACCCAGCTCACGCAAAGGGACTGGGGCTGAGCTGGCCAGCCAGGTGCATCATGGGAACTGTGAAATCTGGGTCAGCGAGGCACTGGGAAGGGCTACATGAGGCAGTGAGGCCAACAGGTGGGCGAGGCCGGTTCTCTAGTTCTGCTATGTTTTGAGCTCTGCCTGGACTGAGCTTGGGGTGGAGACTTGGGGCTGTCTCAATACTGAAATAGTAAGCCGAATTGGCTGTCTATAGAAAAATAGAAGAAAAAAATAGAATTAACTAAAAATATTTAAATGGTAGGAGAAAGAGGACAGGAGGTATGGAGAGTCAATGTGATCAAAATGAATGCTGGGGCCAGGGAGATGGTTCCGCACAGGTGAAGACGCTTGCCACCACGCCTGAGGACCTGAGTGCTGTCCTCAGGACGCACATGGTGGAAGAAGAGAATCAAGTCACACAAGTTGTCCCCTGACTTCCATATCCATGCTGTGGGTGGAGACAGACAAAAGGACCTCTGTGAGTTCGAGGCCAGCCTGGTCTACAGCGTGAGTTCCGGAACAGCCAGGACTACATAGAGAGACCCTGTTGTAAAGAAAGAAAAATTAGATTTAGTTCCTCCAACCAGCCATTTTCAAGTACTTGCCAGCCACATGCATTTAATGAGGACCACATTGGACAATGCAAACATAATGTTTCCAGAAGGTTCTATTGAAGAGAGATATCTAGAGATCGGAGGCAGGCAGCGCTAGGCGTTTCTGCTCTAGTGAAACTTCTGGTCCTGTAGGAAGAGAGCACCTTCGGGTAGGGGGCAGTGTGCTTGTGAGTCTCCTGGACACCTGTCATGAGGTGGGCGGGAGATGGTGGACGGTATCTTTCAGTCCCCATATTGGGACAATCAGGAATTGTGACCTTTTTTTGTGCCTGGGTTACAGGTGAGAGTCACCACACCCCATAGGGCTAGGTGGGCAGCCCTGCCAGGAGCCCTCAGCACCTCTGTTTACCCACCTGGCTGCTGGCACTTGGGGCAAGCCGCGTCCCACACCCCTGAGAAACATGACCCCCTGCTGTTCGAGCCTGGAGTAGCAGCCAGAGCTGTACCTGAGCAGCCCTGGCCTGCAGTCACTGATTTTTAACTTTGTCTTTGGACCCATTTGGACCCGCCCACCGCACATGCCCCAGCCTTTCAAAGGAGCTGCAGACCCCTGCCTCTCTACAGCCGGAGGGCTTCGCTGTGGTGTCCACAGGATGGCATCCTGCCTCGATCCTGCTGCTGCAGTGGGGTCCTGTTTCTGTCTGCCATGGAGTGGGTGTAGACAATAGCAATTTTACTGTAAATCTAGAGCCGTGGTTTCTCAACCTTCCTAATGCTGGGACCCTTTAATACAGTTCCTCATGTGGTGGTGACCCTAAGCCATAAAATTGTTTTCCTTGCCACTACATAACTGTAATGAACCATGATGTAAATATCTAGTATGCGGGGTATCTGATATGCAACCACTGTGAAAGGTCATTCGACTCGCAAAGAGGTCATGACCGATTGTCTAGAGGCTGTTTCCAGAGGGGGCTGGAAAGATGGCTCAGCACCCAAGAGCCCTGGCTGCTCTTGGAGAGGACCCTGCTTCCGCTCCCAGCAACGACATGGCCCTCACCATTCTCACTAACTCCATTTCCAGAGGACCTGGCGCCCTCTTGAGGCCTCCATGGAAACTACACTCACCTGAATGGACTTGCACACACTTGTGAACAGAGTCAGGCTGGGGAGGGGTAAAGTGCTTCCTTTGCAAGCTTCAGGAACTGAGTTCGAGTCCCAGTACCCACATAAAAAAGCCATGTGCTGTGCAGTTTGTAAACTGCACCGGGAGGTGAGGACAGGAGGATCCCTGGGGCTGGATGGTTGTCAGCCTAGCTGAATTGTGAGCGTCAGGCCGGTAAGAGGCCCTGTAAAACAATATAAGTAATAAAGGCAGATAGCCAGGCATACACACACCTTATTATTGTTATTATTATTATTATTATTATTATTATTATTATTATTATTATTATTATGTGGAGCTGAGGATCGAACCCAGGGCCTTGCGCTAGATAGGCAAGTGCTCTACCATTGAGCTAAATCCCCAACCCCTACACACACCTTTAATCCCACACTCTGGATGCAGAGGCAGGCTGACCTCTGAGTTACAGGACAACCAGGGATATGTAGGGAGACCCTGTCCCCAAAAATTAATTAATTAATTAAGGCGGCGGTGGCGGAGGAGGAGGAGGAGGAAGTCAATGTTTATCATAAACATTTTGATGATGAGAACAGAAGAAGAGGCAAACCACTGAGGTCAGAGGGCAAATGCCGAAGGAGGCTGATGGGAGGAGGGTTGGCTTCTTCCCCGGGTCTGAATCTTGAAACGATGGCTGGAACGCAGCAACCGTCTGGGCACCATCTGAGGTGGATACCAGTGTGTGGAGGGAGACTGGATGAAGAGCAGGCAAGCTGAGTCACGTAGGGTGCCTTAGCAGAACCAGAGAGCCCAGCTCCTGTCAGCCCCAGTGTAAGGATACTGTACATGCGCAGCTTGACACCTTATTATGTCATCAGCTTGCAACTGCATCCCAGCCCAAAAGGCCAGACGTGCACTCCCACGCGCGCGCTCTCTCTGTCTCTCTCTCTCCTTCTCTTAATAAAGCTCTAAAAGGTATCCCTGGGTCCTGTCTCGGCCAGCCACGAGCGCCGCCCTATACCCTTACACCCAGTCTGTACATTACTTAAAGAACAAAAGCATTTATTTATTTTGTGTGTGTCCATACTTGCCATACTGCGTGTGTGGCGGTCAGAGGGCAACTTGTGAGAGTCGTGGTTCTCTCCGTTCATCATTTGGGTCCCGGGATTGAACTCAGGTCCTCATGCTTGGTGGCAAGTACCTTTACCCGATGTGCCATCTTGACGGCCCCAACATGACATCTTATATAAAGTGATCTTTCAAGATGGGTGGTGGTGGCGGCGGTGGCGCACGCCTTTAATCCCAGCACTGGGGAGGCAAAGGCAGGTGGATCTCTGAGTTGGAGGTCAGCCTGGGCTACAGAGTGAGTTCTGGGACAACCAGGGCCACACAGAGAGACCCATCTTGAAGAAGCAAAGAACCAAAGAAAAACAAAACAATATTCATGCAGGCAAAACATATAGCACTAAATAAATCTAACAAAATGTTTTGTGGTGTTAGGAATGGAACCCAGTCCTTCACGCCCGCTAAGCAAGTGCTCCATCCTGAGCTTCCTGCCTAGTGTCCCAAAGGCCTTCTGTTTGCTTGAGAGTGTAGGAGGACAAAGGCCCTGGGCTCACAGATAAGCTCTGGGGAAACCAAGAATGTTAAACATGCTGGGTTGTCACCTCAACTGCAGAGATGGAGAGTCTGATTTCTGCCCAGAAGGCTGGGAATGGAGGTGGCTAATAGTCTAGGTGACCTTTGCACCATCTGTATGGCCAGGGGCTTCCCCAAGCAGAACTGGAGCTGGCTAATAGTCTAGATAACCTCTGCACTATCTGTATGACCAGGAGGACAACAGATCCCCCCCCCCCAAAGGCCCTTAAGATAACACATGTAGCCTATGTAACAGGCTTTCAGATCTTAGCGGTCACTCAGCCACTGGAGTTCAGGGCTCACCCTCCCATTTGCGCCGAGTGGAACTCAGAGGCCTCCTGATACTTGAGACCCCGCTGCCCTTTCCACCACCTGGAGTCCGCAGAATGCAGACAGCTACATCCGATGTTACACCTGAGTTCCAAGGTTGGGCTGGCATGGGTCAGCCACCTCAGCATCAGCTAGGCCTCTGCTGCCTTAGGGCTTAGGCTTTGTTTGCTTGTTTTCCCTCTGTATTAGAACTCTGGTAGAATCATTATATCTAGGGTAAACATCAGAATGAATAGTTGTTTTCACTGTATCTAGGGTCAACATCTGTGGGCTCCCCAACAATGACAGGGAGACTTATTAATTATGAAAGCTCAGTGGCTAGCTTAGGCTTGTTACTAACTAGCTCTTATAACTTAACCCATTTCTTTAATTTACATCTACCACGTGGCTCGTGGCTGTACATCTCCTGCATATCTTGCCTTTTCTCTATCAGGCTGGTGACTCCACCTTTCTTCTTCATGGCATCCTCTGTGCCTGGAAATCATGCCAAGTTGTTGTCCATTCAGGTTTTTTTTTTTAATTTATTAAACTAATCAGAGTAACACGTCTTCACAGTACACAAAAGGATTACCCCACAACAAACATCAGAAGGATTAGTTGTTTTCTAGAAGTATTTAGGCCTTGAAGGAATCAGAGTAGAAGAGAATGATTGTTGTCTGTTACCTATAGAGTCCTCTTTCCGAAGGAGCTTTGCAGCCTGGCCATGGCTGCTGTGGGATGTTCTGTATGTCAAATGTGTTGTTGCTCTGATTGGTTAAAATAAATAAAGTGCTGATAGGTCAGTAGCCAGGCAGGAAGGATAAGGTAGGCGGGACAAGGAAGAGGAGAAGGCTGGGGACAGGAAGGCTGAGGGGATAGACTGCCAGCCGCGGCCATGACAAGATGTAAGGTACTGGTAAGCCACGAGCCACGTGGCAAAGTATAGATTAATAGAAATGGACTAAATATAAGATTAAGAGCTAGACAATGGTAGGCCTGAGCTAATGGCCAAGCAGTTTAAATGATATAAGTGTCCGTGTGATTATTTTATACGTGGGTTATGGAACCACGGGGGCTTGGTGGCACCTGGAGAGGCACTCTCCAACTACACATGGCCTTGGTCACAAGACCCTCATGGCACACCTCCATATCTTGAATTATTGGGTACTGCGAACACTACACAATAAGGACTAAGGTTTGGGGGCTGTGATGTTTTCTTTCAGAAAACATATAGATCAGGAGCTTTAGGGTGAAGAATTTGTTTTCATGTAAAAAGCACCTTGGGTGTAACAATCAACAAATACGCCTTTGCACGGGCTGTTCAAGGTTCAGTTCCCAGAAACGGCTCCTCCCTGCTGCCACCGAGCCTGAATGGCATCTTGGAGTGACTCTCTTTTGCTGATTGTCCCGAGCAACACACAACACCTGACACCCTCACAGTGGAAACGCCCCAATATAGATTGCTCAATGGTCCCTTCATGGGGATGAGCACAGGCCCAACTTCTAGTACAGATCAATGACACCCGAGTGCTTTCTTCATTGACTGGCGAACTTTCTTGAGGTGCTGGTCATCCAGTACATGGTTGGCATCGTCTTCTGCTCACCTAACCAATACTTAAATGAGTGCTTTGCTTTCATGAGAAACCGACTATAGGAGTGAATTTTAAAATTTCGGGCCATGTCAACGGGGCAGGCTTAGCCCACCTATCACTACTGAGGATTTGGCTGTTTGAACTCCTAGCCTCCCGCCCAGGAGCGTGTCTGCGCTGGCAAGACGCTCAGTCATCCCAAGGCCTTGCGTCCTCCGTAATCCGCAGGCTGTGTGATCAAGTAATTTGTGTGCAGTGTGATCACGCAATCTATGTGCGTGCATGGATTAGCTACGTAAGCCCGTATGCGCATGTGCAGGGGCAACCTATAAAAAGTGGGTTCCATCTCCCCCCTCCCCTCTCTCCCTGCATGATCTTTCCATAGGCCTAAGCACCCCCTTCTGTTCCCCTTCCCCTAATAAACTCTTATAGTGGGCTTTGTTGTACCTGGTGGCTTTTCCTGCATGGTAAACAGCACCGCTTAATAAATAACATTGGCTCCGTTCTCTGCGTCGCTACCTGGAGACCCTCAGTTAAACTCTACAAGAAAGCGAATGCCTGAAGCAGGTTGTTAGCTTAGTAAACAATGCAGCTTCTGAAGCAGCAGTTCATGGGATTAACCCTTGACTTCCTCATCAACTACTTACCCTTCTTTGCTGTCCAGTCAGGGGCTCCCCGGAGCTCCCACAACCAGGACTGGAGGTAGCTAATTAATAGCCTAGATGGGGGGGCTGGAGAGATGGCTCAGAGGTTAAGAGCACCGACTGCTCTTCCAGAGGTCCTGAGTTCAATTCCCAGCATCCACATGGTGGCTCACAGCCATCTGTAATGAGATTTGGTGCCCTCTTCTGGAATGCAGGGACACATGCAGACAGAATACTGTATATATAATAAATTAATAAATCCTTAAAAAAATAGCCTAGATGACCACTGTGCTATCTGTATGACCAAGACCACACCAGATCATCCCCTCCGCCCTTAAGATGACACATGTACCCTATCTGCCCACGTTGTGTTGGGTCCCGGTACTACACAAATAGCAGGGAATATAGTAGACCAAAAATCTAGGGGCAGAAGCAACTTTCATTCATAACACTGCAGAAAAGAAAAAATTCTGACTAGTCAGGGCTACAGAGAATAATTTGACTTTATAGACCCCCCCAAAGGGGCTACATATTTCCTCCTATAGTCAGGGGGCACACACAGGGCAGAAAGCACATTTGGAGATTTAAAGCATCGTGGTGCCACAGTATTTGGGAGTGCCGACTGGAGCTGATGGTAAGAGATTGAACTGGAGGATTTATGACATTCCAGGCGTTTCCATGTCCCGAGACTTGGCACTGTATGGGCACCCCTAGGGTCCCAAGGGAATCCGGGATTTATGACTTCTGATTAGAGGCATTAGTTCAAAATGTTCACATAGTCATGGGTTCTATAATCATTCACTCAAGGATGGAATGCAACCCCTCTGTGACTCCTGTATTACCTGGATGAGTTTGTTGGGGTATATAAGATGTAGAGGAAGCGAAGAGAACAGAAGAACAAGGAGGGAATGGGTAACAAAGAAGGAGACCATCAAGAGAGTGTGTGAGTGTCTTTTTCCCCAACCCCTCAGACAGAAGTCTAGTTCACACCAACGCTGTGGGTTTCCCTTTGAGCCCTGTGCCGCCGGAGGACCAGAGAGGACCAGCCTCCAGGCAGTGATACAAGGCTGCTGTTTATTGAAGCATGCACACAATGACTCCGAAATGGAGCCATCCTCACCCACAGAGGAACGGGTAAAGAAGAGAGGGTAAGCCCACAATGGGGATCTTTCCGCAGCAAAGAAAAACAAAGTTACACCATTTGCAAGAAAATGGATACAACAGGAAAGAATCACATTAAATAAATTGAGTCAGCCTCAGAAAGACAGATGCATTTTCTTTCATTTGTGGTTCACAGATTTTTAAAAAAAGCTTAAATAAACAATGTCAGTAGTTAGGACATAAATCAGAATGGTATCTTGGGAGAATTAAGGGGAGGGGATAAGGGGCAGGGTATGTTGAAAACAAATAAGTTAAAATAAATTAGATCATTCTTGATTACATAGTAAGTTTGAGGCTAGCCTGGGCTATATGAAACTCTGTCTCAAAAAATATATATATAATCTATACAGCTTTTATAAATATATATTTTTCTTTACTTCATCAAAAAGGAGACCGGGAAGGGTGTGGCAGCATACACCTTTTACCCCAGCACTTGGAAGGTAGAGACAGACCGATCTCTATGACTTTGAGCCTAGCCTTGGCTACACAGTGAGACCTTGTCAAGAGAGGGGAGAGCCCTGATAAAAAAGAGTTTCTGAAGTTGAATCTCAGTGGTTGAAGTCTTTCATCTAGAACATTCTATATGGTCCAACATGAGGTAGAGGATTTATCTTACCGAAGGAAAGACTCCAGCTTTTGTCCCAGTCTCTAAAACTTGTGTGTTTGCTGGTCTGTGTATACACAGGGCTTCACTCTGTAGCCCAGGTTAGACTCAAACTTCCATCGGCCCTCCCGCTTGCTGGGGTGACAGGAGTGGGCCACCACACTGGGCTCATGAGTGCTTTCTGACAATGTGGCATTTACTAGGGTCCTGGGAGACCCGCAAACTGGTGACGCTCACCACACTGGGTGGCCAGTCTCTCGGGAGGCTTCTTCATTTATCTGCGTGAGGTCCGGCTGTTGAGGCTCCACATTCTTTAGTTCTGCACTGTCACCTCGTAATACTATTCATCTCTATGTCCCTGGGACAGTCGCCGTTGCTCACAGAGGAATACTGGATGGGGACACCAAACATCAAACCTCAGTCAGGGCCTCTCTCGAATAAACAGTCTTCCCGGCGAAGGGTTCAAAGAGCAGGCCCACTTGCCCCTAAGCAGTGGCCGCAGGCACACAGGCAGGGCTGAGGAGACAGGCCCGCCTCACAACCTCAGCCCTCTGGAGTCGGAGGCAGTAGGATCAAGTGTTAGAGGACAGCCTAGGATACACAGAGAGCCGTTGTCTCAAAAAACTGAGACAGAGTTGGATGCAATGGCACACACCTGTAATTCCAACACTGGGGAAGATAGAGGCAGGTAGACCAAGAGTTCAAGGCCAGCCTTGGCCAGACAGTGAGTTCAAAGGAGAGCCTGATCTAAAAAAAAAAAACACAAAAAACAAAAAACAAAAAAACAAAAACAACCCCCCCCCAAAAAAAAACAAATAAAAAACAGGGACTGGAGATGGCTCAGAGGTTAAGAGCACTGGCTGCTCTTCCAGAGGTCCTGAGTTCAATTCCCAGCAACCACATGGTGGCTCACAACCATCTGTAATGAGATCTGGTGCCCTCTTCTGGTGTGCAGGTGTATATGCAGACAGACCATTGTATACATAATAAATAAATAAATCTTAAAAAAAAAAAATCCCAGCACCCAGGAGGCAGAGGCAGGGGGAATCTCTGTGAGCTTGAGGCCAGCCTGGGCTACAGAGCGAGTTCCAGGGCAGCCAGGGCTACACAGAGAAATTCTTTTCTCGAAAAACAAAAAACTAAAAAGAGCAGAAAACAAAAAAACCATAGTGGGGATGTGTGTGCACGGCCCCGATATCCCCTCTAGAGACACACTCAGCATGACCCAGCCTCCAGATCCCCACCAGATCCCATCCCCTGAAGTCTCCACGCCCTTCCAGGGGTACACAAGCTGGGGACCTGGGAAGCCCCCCGGCTCCCGATGCCACACTGCAGCCATCTGACCCTCCTTGAGAAAGTCCCAGAAAACAGGTCCCTGCTCCACTCAGACCCCTTGTCTTCCTCCCTTGTGCCTCTGTACTCACCTCCTGACTCCTTGAGGTTCTGGACGGGGGAGATCGGCCTGGAGAAACAAGAGACCGTTAGAAAGAAAGGGGCTCTGAGAATCATGGGGAGAGAGTGTCTAGGGCTCTGGGAATCATGGGGAGAGAGTGTCTGGGGCTCTGGGAATCATGGGGAGAGAGTGTCTGAAGGTGGTCAGTCCTCTTCAGCCTCTGCATTGATGCAGGACAGGGAAGAGCCAGGTATGGTGATGCACACTTTAGAGGTAGACCAGTAATTCAAAAGTCATCTCTCAATACATATAGAATTTGAGGCCAACCTAGATTTACATGAGACCCAGTCTCAAAAAGAAAAAAAAAAAAAAAAAAAAAAAAGAGGCCAGAAAGATGGCTCAGTGGTTAAGCACACTGGCTGTTCTCCAGAGACCTGGATTCAATTCCCAGTACCCACATGGCAGCTCATAACCATCTGTAACTCCAGTTCCAGAGGACCTGATGCCCTCTTCTGGCTTCTGTGGGAACTGTATGAACGTGGTGCATAGACACACATGTAGACAAATAACATCCACGTGTGTTAACAAAACAAAAGAAAACATAAAGCCGGGCGTGGTGGCGCACACCTTCAATCCCAGCACTCAGGGGGCTGAGGCAGGTGGATCTCTGTGAGTTCAGGGTACCCTCATCTACATATTGGATCAGCTTGGGCTACAGAGTGAGATCCTGTCCCAAAAACAAAATTATTTGCTCAAGGGCCCAAATTCCATCTCTGTCCTTTAGCGCTGGTGTGACCTAGTGACTTCACCTCTCTGTCTCAGTCCCCTCAACTACCTAGTGGGGTTAAATGAAGGCTATCTCCTTTGTGAGAAGGGAGCTGTAGACACCGGGGACGTGGCGGAGAACGAGGCAGACAGGCCCCCCTTTGGGAGCATTGATAATGACGATGATGATGATCACGGCAGCTAATGTCCCCATGTGCAGCTCCCAGACAGCAAGCGCCGCGCTGACCATGTCATGTACACTGGCGCATGTCATTCCACCCTTCTGACAGATGAGGAAACTGAGTCACAGAGATGAAGTCACTTGCACCCTCCTTACCCCGGACATAATCACTAAAACAGGGGCTATCGTTTAGGTTTATCTTGGAGGAGGAGTAGGCTCTGCCATGTAGCCCGGGCTGGCTACTCACAATCATCTTCCTGCCTCCACCTCCCGAGCGCTGGGATGACAGAGGCCCGTGTCACGGTGCCCATCTTAGAGCACGTCATCCCAAAAGGCCCATGTGCTAAAGGTCTAGTTTCAATGCGAGCTTTCAGGAGGCTGTGGAACTGTAGGAGGCAGAGCCTAACGGAGGGAAGGTAGGTCACTGGAGTGTGACCTTGAAGGGATTACTGGGACCCTGATATATTCATTCTCTCCCCCACTGCCTCTCTTTATGTTGTGGTTGTGTTGTTTTGTATACATGCTTTGGGTTTTTGAGGCAAGTTCTCCTGTAGCACAGGCTGACCTGTGTAGCTGAGGCTAGTCCTGACCCTGACAGTTTCTGCCGAGCCCTCTGTGCTCACGGTCCACTGGAAGAGACACTCATGTCCCCACACAATGATCATAAGGACTGGGCGAGGCTGGCCTGGGTGAGATCGAAGGTGGCGTTCTGTGAGAGGTCAGAGAGGGTTCTGTAGAGGGGAGGCAGAGCCCGAGTGACTTTGTGTCAGGCTTGAGGGGAAAAGCCAGTCACGAAAAGGCCTTCTATGACTGATAGTCACTCTGCAGCTGTGTGGCTGCACCAGGCAGGTCGGTCACTTACAGCATACGTCCCTTCCTACACACAGCGCAGGCCCCTGTGCAGGCCACAGTGGCCTTCAGAGCTAGTGCTTAGAGAAAAGTGTGGTCTGTGAAAAGTGAGGGGCTGGGGTGTGGCTCAGTGGTAGAGCCCCTGTCTAGAATCCCCCAGTGAGGGGCTGGGGTGTGGCTCAGTGGTAGAGCCCCTGCCTAGAATCCCCCAGTGAGGGGCTGGGGTGTGGCTCAGTGGTAGAGCCCCTGTCTAGAATCCCCCAGTGAGGGGCTGGGGTGTGGCTCAGTGGTAGAGCCCCTGCCTAGAATCCCCCAGTGAGGGGCTGGGGTGTGGCTCAGTGGTAGAGCCCCTGCCTACAATCCCCCATTGCCATTGAGGGGCTGGGTGTGGCTCAGTGGTAGAGCCCCTGCCTAGAATCCTCCAGTGAGGGGCTGGGGTGTGGCTCAGTGGTAGAGCCCCTGCCTACAATCCCCCATTGAGGGGCTGGGTGTGGCTCAGTGGTAGAGCCCCTGCCTAGAATCCCCCAGTGAGGGGCTGGGGTGTGGCTCAGTGGTAGAGCCCCTGCCTAGAATCCCCCAGTGAGGAGCTGGGTGTGGCTCAGTGGTAGAGCCCCTGCCTAGAATCCCCCAGTGAGGGGCTGGGAATGTGGCTCAGTGGTTGAGCCCCTGCCTAGAATCCTCCAGTGAGGGGCTGGGGTGTGGCTCAGTGGTAGAGCCCCTGCCTAGAATCCCCAGTGAGGGGCTGGGGTGTGACTCAGTGGTAGTGCCCCTGCCTAGAACCCCCCAGGGAGGGGCTGGGAGTGTGCTCAGTGGTAGACCACCTGTTTAACACACACAAATCCCGGACCCCATCTCCAGTACTTCAAAACCACAAGCAAAAGCAAAACACTAAGACTTCCTGGCTGTACTGTGGAGGAACTCTACCATGCTGGGGACATGTGTCTCTGGATGCTCGGGAGCAAGGCTGCACATAGCAGGGACTCCTTTGCAGTGGCCCTGGCAAGTGGGCGGGGGAATGTACGGGGTGGGGGGTGGGGGGGAGAGACTCACCATGCTTGTACCACAGGAATACAACGAGTATTATGATGGGCAAAGCTATGCCAACACAGATGCCAGCGATGGAGCGTGTGCCCAAGCCTGAATGTGGCTGCACAGGATCCCCTGGAAAATGGGAGAGCAGGTGACACAGTTACCTAGCTTTCACATCACCCCTGCATCTCTGAAACAACCCCCACACGTCCTGTGGGGAATCGCATCTCCCTCAGGCCACAGTGCTCGGGAGTTGACCGCATTTTATGAGTCCTCCAGTGGGGTGTTTGTCTGTTTTGAGATGGACGCTCCTGTAGCACAGGCTGGGCTCAAACTTGCTCTGTAGCCAAGGAGAACCCTGTATGCCCATTTCTCCTCCCTCTCTCTCCCCCAGCACCGGTAGATGGGGTGCTGCAGTTTGAACCCGGGGCCTCCTGCATGCTAAACAAGCAGCTGAGGTTTTCATCACCCCCCCCCCAACCACCACCCCCACTCTAGCCTGGTCAATCGGAACATCCCAGCCTCCCTGGCTGCTGTTACTGGTCCAGATGTCAGATGCGACTAACAGGGACCCATGAGAGCCAGCTGGGGACTTGGGGTAAAGCTACTGAATGCAATGTCTTCCCTCTGAGGGAACACCCTGCCTGATATTTAACCCATCATAAGGAAGGCAGGGTTAGGTAATGTGGGTTGACTTAAAAAAAAAAATTGACTATTACTTGAGACAAGGTCTCACTCCATAGCCCAGGGTGACCCAAACTGCTTTAGCCAGTACTGGATTACAGCTGTGCACGCCCACACCCGGCCTCAGAGATCAGAGATGTCAAGAGAACTCCTGGGTGACGTGTCTAATATGCCTGGGGAGGGCTTTCTGAGCCTTTAGGTCAGAGGCATCCCACACCTGCCCCAGCCTGGGCTGATGGAATCCGTGACCTATGACCTGCTATCATTTCAACCCCCACCCCCAGATCCACCCCAGGGGGCCATCCTGCTCTACCCTCCCCTCCTGGTCTGAGGACATCTCACCTGTAACTAGGACGGTTACTTGGCCCTGCCCGGACCCTAGGGCGTTGGTGACATTGCAAATGAAGGTCACGTTATTGATAGTGTTGTCCACGGTGGTGATTAGGAGCCGCTTGCCCTGGGCCTTGGTGGTATTGGGCAGAGAACCTGTGGTCCTGGGGGAGACAAAAGGGTGAGCAGGCGGCCTCGGCTGATGGGGCTTCCGTGATGTAGACCCGACAGCAGACTTAGTCAGGCTTCCAGGCTCTCTGGCTGTTCCCCAAACGGCCACCAGAGGGCGCGCACGAACCCAATTCCACTTCCAGGGCTCCCAGACCCAGGCCTCTCTGCAAACCCCATGTTCCAAGCGATGCATGCGCCCCTCCTTTTCAGCACCTGTTACTCTCCCCTGTGCACATTCACAGGAACCTCCCACTCCACACACCAACACCCCATTTAGGCCTTTGCAGAAGCGACGGCTGAGGGACAGAAATACATTTGCAAATGACCTTTCTCCTCAGGAAGAGCTATCTGGCCTCCTTCACTCCTGTGGTCCCGCCCCACTGTTTCTACTGCAAAGCAAACTCGCTTTCCTATTCCCCACCCTTGTTTTACCTGTCGCAGACATTTCCCTGGCTTTCTGTATGAGTTTATTTTGCTTGGTGAGGCAGAGTGCTCAGAACCACTGGGACTTTGGTCAACCCTATGCACCACGCAGGGTTGGAGGATGGGCCCTGAGAAAACACTCAAGCAGGGAAGTGGGGGGCGGTGGAAGTGTGGAGTTCTGAGTACTCGACCTTCGGGACAAGGTGGAAGTATTCGCCATCTATCCAGCCTCCCTTGGATAGACGGTAGCCGGCACAGTCTAAGAGTGAACGCTTTTATGTTTGTTTAGTGTGGTTTTTGAGACAGGGTCTTGCTGTGTAGCCAAGGGTGGCATGGAACTAGCAATCCTCCTGCCTCAGCCACTCAGTATGGAGATGACAGATATGTACCACCATGCTCTGCATCCCCCTCCTCCTTTTTTTTTTTTTTTTGTCTTGAGGCTAGAACCCATACTAAATAATCACTGACCTAGGAGCCACACTCCCAGCTCCTCACTGGGGGACTCTGGGCAGGGGTGCTACCACTCAGTCAGGCTCCCAGTTCTGCAGATCAAGTCTGTGATGTCAGTTCCTTCCACTGAAAACTGGTAAATGAGTGTGGGTATCCACAGACTGGCTAATGCAGTCTGGTCACCAACCACCATGGCATGATCACATGGTTAAAATAATATAAAAACAGTCTGTTGTATTTTTAGAAAGGCTTTCACCATGTAGACCAGGCTGGCCTTGAACTCGAGACCCACTCACCTCTGCCTGTGGAGTGCTGTGGTTAAAGATGTGTGCCACCACACCTGGCCCTAAGGACTGGTTAAATAACTGATGACAGATATGGAATAGAATCTAACAACATTAAAATATGGGCAGTGTCTGAGGCAAACAGGTCATCAATTCCTCGGCCACACCTCCAGTCCCAGAACTTGGGAACCTGAAGCAGTAGGGATGGCAGCGAGTTCCAGGCCATCCCTGATGAGGTCTACATAATGAGACTGTCTCAAAAAGCAACAGATGGGGCCCGATGAGCGGAGTTCGACCCAGGACACACATGTTGGAAAGAGACAACCGACTCCTGCAAGTTGTCCTCAGAACCCCACACGTGCACTGTGGCAGTGGGGATACTCTCCACAACATAAGCAAATAAATGTAATAAATAGTTTTTCAAAACACCAAACTCGGTGCAGTGACATATTAGTGGGAGAATACTTGGGTTGGATTTGGGGTTTGTGTTTTTTTTTTTTTTTTGAGCATTCATTTGGAAAATTCCTATGACTATATATTTGAAAAGCTTCTCTACCAAGATGTTGGAGAAAACAGGGTTGTGAAACTATGTACTTTTAAAAATGTTGTGAAGATGGTGTGAAAGTTGTGGAAACTGCTCCTGGGGCAAGATTATAGTTGTTGGGGACCAGAGAAAAAGGCGTGTGTGTGTGTGTGTGTGTGTGTGTGTGTGTGTGTGTGCATGTGTGTGCGTGCGTGTGTGTGTGTGCGTGTGCGCGTGCGTGTGTGTGCGCGCGTGCGTGTGCGTGCATGCGTGTGTGTGTGCGTGCGTGTGTGCGTGTGCGTGCGTGTGTGTGATTAACCAAAGACACAGTAGCTGCTTTGGGAGGTGGGCAGCTATACATACCCCAGTACACACACTGTTTTTGCTTCTAATAAACTGTTTAAACGTTCTAGAATAGTTGAGCCAAATTATTTTTGGAAAAAAGAGAAAGAAGCCTAATAAAAACTATGTTATTTATACATTTGGGCAGGTGGCAGAGAGCTTGCCTAGAATCTCCCAGTGAAGGGGCTGGGGGCGTGGCTCGGCGGCAAAGTGTTTTTCTAGCGTGTATGAGACCCCGGATTCCAGCTTGCAATGAAAAAAAAAAAAATCACCCTTTTCTTTCTGTTTTTTCATTGGTGGTTTTTCCTGCATGTATGTCCATGTGAGGGTATCGTAAATAAAGATGAGGTCTTTATTTATGTGGGTGCTGGGGATCGGTCTCAGGTCCTCACACTTGAACCATAAGCACTTTTCTGACTGAGCCATTTCCCAACACTCCTTCCCTCTTCTTACACCCTCAGCCTCTTTGTGAATTTGGAGTTTCTATTAGCTAACTTCTTCATCTGTGCACTGGAATAACTGGTTGGCTTCAGGGGCGGGGCAGCTGGGATGACTGGCAGGCTTCAGGGGCCGAAGGGGCGGGGCAGCTGGGATGATTGACAGGCCTCAGGGGCCGAAGGGGCGGGGCAGCTGGGATGACTGACAGGACTCAGGGCCGAAGGGGCGGGGCAGCTGGGATGACTGTCAGGCTTCAGAAGTGGAAGGGGCGGGGCATCTGGGATGACTGACAGGCCTCAGGGGCCTCAGGGGCGGGGCATCTGGGATGATTGACAGGCTTCAGAGGTGGAAGGGGCGGGGCAGCTGGGATGACTGACAGGCCTCAGGGCCGAAGGGGCGGAGCAGCTGGAATGACTGTCAGGCTTCAGAGGTGGAAGGGGCGGGGCAGCTGGGATGACTGTCAGGCTTCAGAGGTGGAAGGGGCGGGGCAGCTGGGATGACTGACAGGCGGAAGGGGCCGAAGGGGCGGGGCAGCTGGGATAACTGACAGGCTTCAGGGCCGAAGGGGCGGGGCAGCTGGGATGACTGACAGGCGGAAGGGGCAGGGCAGTCTGGAGCCAAATGGCTGGGGATGAAAGCAGACATCTTTGACTTGCTTCTGTCCTCTGAGGACTCACTCAGGGACTTGCCAGTACTAAGCTATTGCCCTAGCATTGTGTGACCTTTAACCTGCACAGGGAAGGGGAACCCCAAAGGGTGTGGTATAAAAGAAATACCAGGAGAGCTAGGAGCCGTGGTCTGGAGCAGTTCAACTCAAAAAATCCCCAGTCACAAGATGAAATTTTTACTGGGAATATAGAATGATTCTACCTGTTTTGATTGTATTTTTAATTTTTTAAAAATTTTATGTTCATTGGTGTTTTGCCTGCATGTATGTTTATGTGAGGACATCAGATCCCCTGGAACTGGAGTTACAGACAGTTGTGAGCTGCCATGTGGGTACTGGGAATTGAACCCAGGACCTCTGGAAAAGCAGCCAGTGCTCTTAACTTCTGAACCATCTCTCCAGCCCCTATTTATTTATTTTTGAGACACAGTTTTACTGTGTAACCCTGACTGTCCTGGAACTTACTATGCAGACCAGGCTGGGCTCCAACTCACAGAGATCCACCTGCCTCTGCTACCCAAGAGCTGGGATTAAAGGTGTGCGCCACCATGCCCAACTCTTCTGTATTGCTCCTGTATTCTCCCCTCTCTCAGACTGTGGGTTCTGACCCCAGCCCTCCTCCCGCACAGCCAATCCCAGGTCCCTGTCACTTACGTGCTCCATTTGTAGATGGTAGGGTCTGGTTTGCTGTGAGCCTCACAGGTCAGGGCCACCTCAGTGCGACCAACATACCAGTTGTTGTCATAGCCAGAGATGGACACCTCAGGTGGATCTGGAGAGAATGGACACTGAGGCTGAGGTCTGAACAGTGTCTCAGGGGCCCCTCTCCTGAGCAGCAGGCAGCTTGGCAGCCTTGGAGATCAGCCCATGAGGGATAGGGCTGGGCATCCTTTGTCAGGGGGACACAATGGGGACTTCCCACCCAGATCCTTCCTTTAACTGTTTTCCTGGAACAGGCCCTGGTTTGTCCTGGGTGTCATGTGAGCCGACCTTTTTGGACATTCCAAATACAGAGGAGCACATGCAAGGCTCTGAGAAGTCCTGGAGGAGAGAGCCCAGGGTAGGTAACGATGGGAAGGAAGGTGTGCAGAATCTCTCAAGCACGTGTGTAGGAGCCAGGTATTAATCACAGCACTTGGAAGGCTGAGGCAGGAGGATCATGAGTTTGAGGGCAGCCTGGGCTGCATTGGGAGATCCTATCTCAACTCGTACCCTGAAAAATGATCTCACGTTGATATTGTTGATGGGCTTGGTAGAGACAGGGTACAGGACAGAGAAGTAGATGATATTGAATAGGAGGGTAGCTCATTCCTAGGGGAGCCAGAGCCAAAGACATTAGGGGGTAATAGTAAGATAAAGTTAGTAAGACAGGTGTGTGTGTGTGTGTGTGTGTGTGTGTGTACATGTAGGAGCTTAAATCCCTACAGTCCTACATGGTAACCACCATATTGGTTATAGCCACACAGACTTTCAGGGCTTCAGAGGTGGCTGGTCTGAGACACACAATTCTGAAGATTTAGTCCGGCAAGAAAACGTAAAACAAATTTTAAAAAATTAACCTTTTGGATATTTTGGATTGGGCAAAATCCATTACGAGTGTTAATTGGGTTTGGGTTTGTTTCTGAGTATGTCACAGCCCAGCCCAGCCTCAAATGTTCCTCTGACCTTAGCCTCCTGAGTGTTGGGTTCCAAATATGCACCATCACACCAGATTTACATGGTCTCATGTAGCCCAGGCTGGAGTTAAAGGTGCTCCTATCAAGTCCTAGAATGACTTTGAACTTCTGGCCTCCACTTCCTGAGTGCTGGGATTATAAGTGTGTGCTACCACACCAGGCTTATGAGGTGCTGGGGTTCAAACCTACGGCTTTTGTGCACACTAGCTGAGCAGTCTACCAACTGAGCTAGATCCCTAGCCCTCCTCTAAGGCGCTGAAATAAGATGGTCATTAGCAAATCTGAAACAGACTCCCTGGCTCTGTCTATGTCGATGAATCTGCAGGTTGCGATGTCGACCAGGCTAGGCAGCTAGGCGACAGACCCTGGGCCCACAAAGTGTGAAGCTCCACCCTCAGAACACAGCTAATGACACGTGGAGAGGGAGTAGACAGTCCAGAGATGAGCCTGTGTAGACAGTGCCGGGAAGTGTAGACTACCGTGGAGGACCACGTGAACACTGACCGGGGTTCAGTGTTAAACTGTGGGCGGAGTCAGCAGAGCCAGCCCACGGTTGGGACAGTGGGACGTGAAGGGCAGATTGGCATTTGGGGGCAGGGGGCCATGGTAGGCAAACAGTGGGTGTCTTAGAGAACCAGAGTAGAAAAAGCAAGGGGGGCCCATGAAACAGAAACAGTGACAGCTCCCCACGCCGGTGGTCTGAGGACCGGGTGCAGCCGGTGATGAGATTAGTATAGACAGCGGGGAGATAGAGGCAGCCTGGGTTTCGTGCGCGTGCGCAGGCACTCACAGAGCACGGAAAGCGTCACGGTTCGCAGGTCCGGCTTGGAGAAGGTTTCATGCTCCACCCGGCAGGTGATGTTCTTGCCATCCACCTGGCTCGAGGGCACCACGGAGAAGACGCTGGCGACTGTGAAGGTGTCCTGCTGGGGCTCCCGCTCCTGAGTTTCATGGATGCTTCCGTTCAGGTTTGAGAGCCAGTGGATTCGCGACGGAGGGCGACCACCCGTGGAGATGCATTTAGCTACTTCCTGCAGCGCCGGGGTGGGGGAGGGCTTCAGGGCCTCTGCAGTGGTTGTGGGTCGGGCTGTAAGAACCATTGAAGACACATCACTTCACAGGCCGTTCAGCAGCAGGAGGAAGAGGGCCCTTTACCCCCCTTTATATTTATGATGATGATGATGATGATGATGATGATGATGATGATGATGTTTTTCGAGACAGGATCTCTCTGTAGCTTTGGTGCCTGTCCTGGAACTCGCTCTGTAGATCGGGCCTGCCTCTGCCTCCCCAGTGCTGGGATTACAGGCCTGCGCCACCACCGCCCAGCCCCTCCTTTTTATTTTTAAGCTCATGAGCTGCTAGTTTCAGGCTCCTTGGCAGTGGGAATACAGGTTCCTGACACTACGCTTGGTGTTGAAGGCGCAATTTAAGGGTTTGGGATGGCCAATTTGAAATCCTAGCTCTCGGCCGGCACGATGGTTCAATGGATAGCGGTACTTGCCGCCAAGCCTGACAGCCTGAGTTCAATCCCCAGGACTCACAGGATAGAAGGACAATTGCTGTAGCATGTACTCTGACCGCCTCATGTACATCATGACACATATGTACAGGCACACAAATGAAATATAATGAAAAAAAAATCTCAACTCTGTTCCTGAAGAGCCAGATAGATGTAGACAAGTCTATGTCAAAGGGAGGTAATAAGAATACACAGTGGGCTGGAGAGATGGCTCAGAGGTTAAGAGCACGGGCTGCTCTTCCAGAGGTCCTGAGTTCAATTCCCAGCAACCACATGGTGGCTCCCAACCATCTGTAATGAGATCTGGTGCCCTCTTCTGGCCTGCAGTCACATATGATGTATACATAATAGATAAACAAATAAATAAATAAATAAATATTAAAAAAAAAAAAAAAAGAATACACAGGTCGTTGAGCGGCGGTGGTGGTGGTGGCGGCGGCGGTGGTGGCGCACGCCTTTAATCCCAGCACTTGGGAGGCAGAGGCAGGTGGATCTCTGTGAGTTTGAGGCCAGCCTGGGCTACATATAGAGTTTCAGGTCAGCCAGGGCTACATATCAAGACCACATCTCTACAAAGGTTTGGGCCTCTGGGGTGCAGTGTCTGTAATCCCAGTACTTGGAAGCAGAAACTGGAAGATCAGGTCACAGTCATCCTCAGCTACATCGCAACTTGCAGGCCAGCCTGGGCTACATGGATCCTGCCTGGATCTTTTGACTTGGAGGATATGTCATGTCCCAAGGGTGTCACCCAAGCCTTTTTTTGCTTTCGGCTTGCTCCCTGCTCCTCTGCCCCGGGGTTCCATCTCCTCACCCCAACACTTACCAAGCACCTGCAGCCAGACGGTGGCACTCTTGCTGCCCGAGGGGAATGTGGCAAACTGACATTCATAGTTGCCTTCATCATCAGTACGTAAGTGGGAAATGGCCAGAGATGCGTTCGGTGAATCTTTGTCCAGACTGGAAGCACAGAACCTCACCCTCTCTGGGTCTGTGATGCTGGGCCCCTTCTTGGGGTGGAAGACAGCCACGGTAGAGCGGGAGCCATCTAGATTCCTTCTCATCCAGGTTACCTGGGTGACTGTTATCTCATTCTCCGTAGGCGTTAGACTACAGACCAGGGTGGCGGACTCGCCCAGCAAGCCAGTCACATTGGTGAGCGTATGCACGGCTACACTGGAAGCTGCAAGACCAGTGTTATTAGTTCAATCCATTTATCTTAAAGATTGATTTGTGTGTTAATTTGCTAGCATGTATGTATGCGCACCACATGTGTGCAGTGCCCATGGAGGCCAGAAGGGGGCATCAGATGCCTCCCCTCCCCAACTTGAGTTACAGAGGGTTGTGAGTCTCCCTGTGGGAGCTGAGAAGTGAACCCAGGTCCTCTGCAAGAGTAGTCAGTGCTCTTAACTGCTGAGCCATCTCTTCAGCTTATTATTATTATTATTATTATTATTATTATTATTATTATTATTTGAGAAAGGGCCTCAGTATATAGACTGGGCTGGCCTGGAACTCACAGAGATCTGCCTACCTCTGCCTCCCAAGTGCTGGGATTAAAGGCGTGCACCAACACCCTGGGCTAGAGGCACCACCTATAAATGGGTAAATGGAGGCACAGAAGGTTTTACTAGGGGATCACATAGGCATACTATGACAAAGTGGATTTGAACCTGGGCCAATCATAGTCACTCCACTAGGCCCTCCGTGAGACTCTTTATGTCTTTAGCCCAACACACAGTAGGCCCTCCACACTAGTTGAATACAGTGTCAGGCATCCCCGATGGCAAGGATAATGACTTCAGAGTTAAGTTCTGGGAATCCAAGCACTGCCATGATGAGCCGTGAGCCACCACCTCTGGCAATACTTTCCTGAAGTTGCAGCCCTGGGCCAGCAGTTCGCCTCACCCCGAGCTCCCTGAGGTGCCACCCTCCCAAACAATAGGGCCAGTCCTTCAAGGGGCACCGCTTAGCACAGAGCTCCTGCTTGCTCGTGGACAGCACCCGGACTTGCTCAGTGGTAGAGCCCGGCGCCAGAATCCCCGAGTGAGGGGTTGATTTCAGTGTCCAATCCAGCACAAGGAATGAATGAGTCACGGTGGCCGGGGTTGAGGGGGAGAGGCCATTCCTCACGGTGCCACAGCGGGTGTGGCACCAGAAAGATTACCGGACATGAGTCACCGTGATTTCTCTTAGGCATGGAGAGGGACATCAGGGTTTTTATTCTGGAGCTTAGGTTCGCCTGAAACTCCGGGCAAGCCCTCTGCCTCATCCTCCCCGGTAACTGGATGGCCAGCGTGCCGGATTTTCCTAGAATCTTTGTCTCGGAATCCAGACATAGGACTCTGGGCCAGGAAGAAGGGATCAGATGGCCCGGGGTGGGGTGGGGTGGGGTGGGGGTCCCCCCCGGTGCTCACGGGTGGGATTACTTACCGGCTCTCCCGAGCGCGCAGCACAGCAGCAGCAGCAGCAGCAGCAGTAGGGGCAACCGTGCGGGAAGAATGCGGTGATCCATGCGGTTCGGGAGCCGATTCAGCTCCTCCTCGGTTCACACGGACGGCGGAGGCCCTGGGACTTGCACCCAGCCGCGCTGAAGCAGCGAGATCCCACAGAAGTAAATGCTCGAGGCGGCCAGAGAACCGGAGCCCCCGGCCGGCACTGCCTAGTTAGGGCCGCGCAGGCGCTTCCAAATCCAACCCCGCCCCCGCCCCCGCTCGGGGTGGAGCCGGGAAGCTGGTGTGGATTCCAGCGCCCAGCAAGCTGCCACTGGAGGATCCCTGGGCTTTGTCAGGTGGGTCCGGGCTAAAGTGAGATCTTGTTTCCACCCACAATTAAAACAACAACAACAACAACAACAACAACAACAACAAAACCCAAAAACAAAAACCCAAAACAAAACAAAAACAGAAGAGCGGCGGCAGGGGAGGGCGCGCGCTGGGGAGGAGGGGACCAAAAGGAAGCCAGGGCTCGGGACAAGCTACTTGAAGCCTGCCTGTCTCAGGCAACTAACTAGTTAAACCTAGTGTTATATAAATCTCAGCGCTTGAGAGACCGGAGGCAGGAGGATGAGAAGTTCAGAGTCATTTTGAACTACATAGCGAGTTTGAGACCAGCCTGAGCCGTATGAGATCATCTTGGATTTTTTTAATTAAATAGGACAAGTTAATTTTATTTTAAAAATAAAAATTAATAAAATAAATGTAAATCAAAATAGTTTAAATTTTATGGGTGAAAAAAGCCTCTAATCCTAGAGCCCTAGAGGCAGAGGCAGGTAGATCTGTCAGCCTGGTCAACATGGGGTGTTCCAGGCCAGCCAGGACTACAATGTGAAACTTTGTGTCAAAAAGAAACAGGGTCTCATTCATATAGCGCATTCTGGCCTCAAACTGAATTCTAGGCCAGTGGTTCTCAACCTTCCTAATGTTGCGACTCCCAATACAGTTCCTCATATTGTGGTGACCCCCAGCCATAAAATTATTTTTGTTGCTACTTCATAACTGTAATTTTGCTACTGTTATGAATCATAATATAAATATCTGATAGGCAACTCCCAAAGGGGTCACAACCCACAGCCTGAGAACCAACCGCTGGTCTAGGCTAACCTTGAACACTGGATCTTCCTGATGTCACCCCCAAGTGCAGGAATGATAGATGTGTCCCCACAAGGCCAGCTCAGGGTTAATTTCTGAAGGGATCGGAGGGGCAGGTCTCCTGGAAATCTCTGGTTTTTTTCTGTGGCATTTCCACACTGAGAGCCTGTGGCCACTGTGTTCCTCCTCTGACCATGGGGGTTTCCTTCCCCTGGGTCTCCCCATTGCTGTGGCAGAGACGCAGATCTTAGGGAGTTGGAAGCCAGCCTGGTCTACCTAGTGAGTTCCCGGACAGCCAGGGCTACACGGAGAGACCCTGTCTGAAAACCCACCCCCTCCAAAGGAAAATGTTCTGTCAGTCCCCCACTACCCCATCCTGTAAGCAGACATCAGCATCTGGTCCTTTCCCACAAAGGCTGCTCTGTGATTGTGTCTCTGGCCCTGCGTCTTTCTTTCTGGCCAACCTCACACGCAGCTTTTGAGCTTACTGAAGTCGAAAGAGAAAAGTCAGATTCCTGGGGAAGCTCACACCAACCTTTACATTTTTCTTCCTCCTCCTCCTCCTCCTCCTCCTCCTCCTCCTCCTCCTCCTCCTCTTCTTATTTTTTGCTGTTTGTTAGCATCTGTTTCCAAGTTTGATAGATTCTAAAACTGCTTTTCAAAGAAGTGTTCACTGTGTGTGTGTACCTTAGTGTGTGTTTATCTATGTAATGTGTGTATATAGGTATAGTGTCTATTAATGAAGTGTGTGTGTAAATGTGCATGAGTGTGTGTGTGTGTGTGTACCTTAGTGTGTTTTTATCTATGTAGTGTGTGTATATAGGTATAGTGTGTATGAATGAAGTGTGTAAGTGTGCATGAGTGTGTGTATCTATATGGTGTGTGTATATAGGTATAGTGTGTATGAATGAAGTGTGTGTAAGTGTGCATGAGTGTGTGTGTACCTTAGTGTGTGTTTATCTATGTAGTGTGTGTATGAATGAAGTGTGTAAGTGTGCATGAGTGTGTATGTATCTATATAGTGTGTGTATATAGGTATAGTGTGTATGAATGAAGTGTGTGTAAGTGTGCATGAATGTGTGTGTACCTTAGTGTGTTTATCTATGTAGTGTGTGTATATAGGTATAGTGTGTATGAATGAAGTGTGTAAGTGTGCATGAGTGTGTGTGTGTACCTTAGTGTGTGTTTATCTATGTAGTGTGTGTATATAGGTATAGTGTGTATGAATGAAGTGTGTAAGTGTGCATGAGTGTGTGTGTGTGTATCTATATAGTGTGTGTACATAGGTATAGTGTGTATGAATGACGTGTGTGTGTATGTATGTCTTGTGTGAGTGTGTATGTATGAGTAGTGTATATGAATGAAGTGTGTGTGTGAAGGGTCCAGAAATAGAAAGACAGGAGTGTACAGATAAGATAGTAATATAGGAAGAAGACAGGAGTATAGAAATAAGATAAAAATATAGGAATAAAAAATTATAAGCTTAAGAGTTGGAAGCGGTCAGTAGACCAAAGGTAACCTTTAATGAATTCTGCATGACAACCTGCATTGTTTCGGATTCCCCCTGCTGTGGGAACCCAGCTATGCCAGGGAAAGTCACAGGTTTGGGGCGAACATCAATTAGCTGTATCAGAGAAGACTGCGGACTTCTACAAACATCAATTAGCTGGTACCCTCCAAAACTGTGTTAGCAGAACGGTAAATCCTAAAATGTAGTATGTCTCTAAAAGTTTAACTTTGAAATTGTAAAAATTCTTTTGCCCTGCCTTATGCTTACTTCTTACTATAAAAAGGGGGCGTTAAACCCTCAATTTACCACGAGTTTCAGAATCCCGAACTCTGGCTGTGGTCTCAGCTAGCTGAAAAGGATTTTGTGCCCCATAGTGATTTTTTTTTTCTGGAATAAAGTTTGCTTCTGGTTTCATAGACTGGTGGTCTATCCCTGATTTTTTTTTGTGTGTGTGTGTCCTTGTACCTAACAGTGTGTATGAGTGTATGTAGTGTGTGTGTGTATGTGTAGTGTGCATGTGTGTTTGTGTACACACTCTAGTACTTGTGTGTGTGTGTGTGTGTGTGTGTGTGTGTGCGCGCACGCGCGCGCGCGCGCGCGACAGGCACCCATGCACGCCTTGGTACATGTGTGAAGGTCTGAGGACACCCCTTAGTTGTTCCCCCCTCCACCCTGTGGGCTCTGAGAATCCAGTCATGAAGGGTGTGAGGGAAGTGCCTGGGGTGCCACAATAACCCTGGTTCCCTAATTCGAATTGTTATTGTCTAAATGAGTAACTCCACCATTTCCTTCCTTCACTACCCTTCCATTGGAGACCTCCAGTGCCCTTATCTCTTCAGTTGCCTGCCTAGGTCTGGGTGGGTTTGGCCAAGCGAGCTGGCAGAATTGGGGGTGGGAGCAGGTTCCAGGGTCGGTGTGAACCCGCTAATGCACGTATGAATGAATAAAACCAACTTGGCAATGTTCGCTGTTTTCCAGGGAGATTAACACAAAGCCAGGGTATTTTTGATTTCTCCGTTTTCCTCAAATACTTCTAAATCAAATTAATGTCACTACGAAACCTGAAACCGTCTGAAGTAACAAATGATTTTTTTTCTCCCATTTCCTCTGGTGAATCTGTAGTTTCTTTTGTCTGACTTCTTGTCAGCCCTTCTCTCTAAGCTAGTGAGAGAGTCTGGGCTTTGGTTAGGTGTCTGCCACTGATCCGGGCTCTACTCTGAGGCTGGCTTTTCCCACTGTGTGAGGGAGATCAGGAGAGTGAGGGATCAATGTTTCCCTGTGTTTTCCCGGCTGAGCTAATCAGGTCCGGCCAACCTTATTTCTGGAACTTCCTTAGAAGCCTATTACCAGTCCTACGGTACTCTCCCTGAGTCTCCACGAAAATAAATTAATTAGTTAAATATATATTGCATTTTATCTATTGTGTGTATGACCAATTTGAGTGTGGATATGATGAATGACTGGAGAATAGAGGTTAATGAACGTGAACAGCAGTAAAGAAACCAAAATAGTCCCTCCCTGGGTGAAAAGGGAATAGTTTATTCCAAACTGCCAAGGCTGTCTCCCAGGCGTCGGGGGAGGTGGTGGGTGGAGGGGAGTGGGGGGGGTTGAGGGGGGGGGTGGGAATTCTACTGGGTTCTAAGGGAGTGGGTACCTGGGAGGAGTGGAGCCTGGGGGCTGGGGTTCGAAGTGTATAACAAGTCCTTGTGAGTAGGGCTGAGAGAGCCCGGAGGCTCCTAGCATGAACCTCCATGTGCTGGTGGTACTCACCACTGGTCTAAGAGAAGAGCCGCATGTCCTTTTTTCTAGAGATAAGGAGAATGCCTCCTGTGGGCAAGTGGGAATCCTGCTTTCCAAGTCCCCGAGGGAATGCTGGCTTTTTTCTGACAGAATTTGGGAAAAGGGGTTTCGTTGGACTGACAGTTATTTGCCAGAGTTGGCCCTTTCCTTCAGCATGTGGGTCCTGGGGATTGCACCCAGGTCATCAGGTTTGGTTGCAAGCATCTTTACTCTCCCGTCCCCCGAGAAATTCTTCTATGACTGGATTCGAGGTCTCAATAAACAGGGGAGGTGGAGGAGGAACAGAGTTAGATCCCGGAGGAGGGAAAGGCCACATAGTAGCGAGTATGTAAGTATTTTTAACAAACTAGGAAGCCAGGGGCTGGAGAGGTGGCGAGGTGGTAAAGAGCGCCTCTTGCTCTTCCAGAGGACTCCAGTTCCCAGCATCCACACTGGCCAGCTCAAAACTGCTTATAACTAAAGGTATTTGATCCCAGCACATGGGACGCAGAGGCCAGCGTGAGTCTATAAAGTGAGTTCCAGGACAGCCAGAGCTGTTACACAGAGAAACCCTGTCTCTGAACCAAAAACCACCTCCCCACAACAAAACAAAACAAACACACAAACAAAAACCTTCTTAGAGCTCTAGCTCTTGGGGATTCAGTACCTTCTCCGGCACCTGTACACTACCTGCAGCCATACATACAGATACCCAGGCATAAATTAAAGAAGGAAAAAGAAAGAATAGGCAAAAAGCTTGGAGCAAAGCAGTTGACTGTCCACCAAACCAAGGTGGGTCTGGTCCTCAGAAGTATATCACCCGAGAAGACAATTTTGAGTTGTCTGGGCATAAGGGGCACAGGGGGGCCCAAGCTGGTACCTGACACCAGCTCCCATGACTCCTTCACTAAAAACGGATCATTCTAGCGGCCTGACACTGGGCGTCAATGCCATCAGCAGAAAACACAGCTCTCACCTCATAGAGAATGGAGAGAGTTGGTTCTGAAGCCAAACATGAGTGACTTTGGCTTGGGAAACATGGATTCGGCTGACATGATCCAACAAATGGGTTTCATGCGAGGCATGGTGGCGCACGCCTTTAATCCCAGCACTTGGGTGGCAGAGGCGGAAGGATCCCTGTGACTTCCAGGCCAGCCAGGGCTACATGGTAGTGGAAACATCAGGTAGGCATGAGCGACAGCTAATCTTGCTTGTCGGTGTGATAGACCTTGGTAAAGGAACCTCAGCTAAGGTATTGCCTTTATTAGACTGGCCTAGAGCCCTGTCTAGGAGGCGTGTTCTTGATTGCTAATGGATGTAGGAGGACGCAGTCCACTGTGGGTGGTGCTATCCCCAGGCAGGAGCAGGAGCCAGGGAATAAGCCAGTAAGTAGCATTTCTCCATGGTTTGAGCTTCAAGCTCTTGTCTTGAGTTCCTGCCTCTGTTTCCCTCCATAATGGCCTGTCACAGGGGAGCTGATTGGCTGCTTTCAACCATGGTGTTTATCATCGCAGCATGAAGCCAACAAGGACGGAAAAACGGGGAGAGCTCCGCCATAGCTCTCCGATGCTGTCTGGCGGCATCTTCAGTGCTGGAGTTGGTACAAATGGGTGATTTGTAAAGATGGTGTGTTCCTAGAGGTTCCATGCGATGGTCAAAAGGAAATTAGATCAGACACAGACTTGGGCAAGGAATGGGCGCTATTAAGGGGCTAACGGTAGCTGGTGGGGATTTGGCACTGGATCTGCAACATTCTAACTCTCGACAGTCATGAAGTTAGTCATAATTGTAGAATCTTTACATGGGTGTGGCTTTTTAGTGTTGGGGAACGTCAGTCCCCAGAGCATTTTCGGGAGGAACAGATCGGGTTTGTGGCGCTCCTGTGACTTTGATGTGGGCTTGTTGGTGGCGGTACGGCAAAGACACAGCACAGGACTGATGCCACCAGCTCGAGGAAGTCGTTCACCTTGACAATTTCGGGACCAGCCAGCGTGGAGCAGAGTCAGTGTTTATTAAAGATGACGGGAAGGGCTGACCGGATGGCTCAGTGGGTAAAGGCACTTGCAACCAAGCCTGAAGACCTGAGTTTGATTCCCCAGGACCCACGTGATGAAAGGAGAGAACGGACTCCAGCAGGCTGTCCTCTGACCTCCACATGGTGTGTTTTTACTTACTTATTTTCATGTGTGTGAGCGTTTTGTCTCTGTGTGTATCAGTGCCCCTTGTACATGCCTGGTGCCTGAGGAGGCAAAAAGAGGGTACCGGGTCCCCTGGAACTGGAGTTACAGATGATTGTGAACTGCCGTGTGGATGCTGGGAACTGAACCTGGGTTCCCAGGAAGAGCAACCAAAGCTCTTAACCTCTGAGCCATCTCTCTTGCCCTTAAAATTGTTTTAAGTGTTTGTGTGTGTGGAGGGGGGATGCTAGGGGTAGAATAAAGTATTCCTGGGAGTTTGGATATGGGTTCCCAAGGAGAGTTGTGTTTGATTGTCTCCACAGTAGCCATATATATGATTTGGTGGCTGGCTCTCAATGTCCATTTCAGAAGACCGAGAAGAATGTTTTTGGTTTTATCCTTTTGTCTCTCAGGCTGGTCCCAGACTCCTTACGTAGCCGAGGATAACCTTGAACCTTTGATCCCTCCTCCTCAGTGCTGAGACAGCAGGCAGGCATCATGATCAGACCTGGTTTCTACTCCGCTGGGGGTCAGAACCCAGGACTTCCTGCATGCTAGTTAAGCACTGTCTACAGACTCACGTTCCCTGCCCCATACTGTTGTTAAAACGTTGTTAGTATTCATCTGTGTGCCTGTGCTATGGTGCACATGTGAAGGTCAGAGGACAATTGTGGGGGCAGTTCTTGCCGTTGACCTTGTGGGCTCTAGGCATCACACTCAGGTCAGCAGGTGAGAGGCAAGCCCCCGGGCCACTGAGCCATTTCAGCCTTCCTGTACAAGAATTCTGTGCTCCCTGGGGACTGTGGCTGGCTCTGCTGTGACATGCGCTCTTCCGCACAGTGAGAATGTCACTCATGTTATGCCGCATAGACCACTCTCATCATCAGCCAAGCAGAGGGCTCCCCTGTCTTCAACTTGGATTTGAAAAACAAGTACAAGGCTGGGTGTGGCGGTGCACATCTTGAATTCCAGCGCTCGGGAGGAAGAGGTGGGAGGATCTCCAGGTGTTCGAGGCCAGCCTGGTTTGCAGAGTGAGTTCCAAGACAGCCAGAGCTAGGTAGAGAGACCCTGTCTCCAAAGAAAAAAATCACTATACTGTGAACCACAGAAACCTTTTCTGTGTGTGATGCATGGTGGGTTAGCGGCCTCGGGTATTTTGTTACAGTCCTTTAATGCTGACCCTGTACAGGTCTGCATGCTTGCTTCTGCGTCTCCTCAAGACTCTGTGTTTGTGATTCAGACGGTAAAGTGGTTGCTGTGTGTGCAGACATGAGGACCTGGGTTTGCTCCCCAACACCCAGATAAAAACCAAGCAAAGCAGTAAAGTATGCTGGCCTGAGAGACAGTACGCCTATCTCCTACAGATGTGATGGTATCCGCCCTGTGGCTTCCTGAGTTGCTGAAAGGGCATGAGAGCTTGCGGTTTTAGAAGATATTGCCGAATTGCTGACAGGAGCAGCCTGTGTCGGCAAAGCAACAAGTGAGGCCCTCTACTCAGGTGCTCCAAGCTGGCACAAAAATTCAGATGCCTGGGCCAGCGAGTTGGCCCATCAGGTTTTAGATGCTGATCTTTTCCCAGAAAGGTGCAGAGGTCTAGGGATACAGGAAAGAGAAACAGAGGAAGAGGAGAAAAGGAGGGTGGGAGAGAGGGTGGGGGAAAGACAGGAGAAAGGAATGAGAAAAGGCATGAGATTTGACTCAGCGCTGTGAGCCTAGCACTCGGGCTGAGCCAGGAGATCCCTGCGCAGTGGGAATTCCAGCAGAGCCATCGAGTCTAGGACAAACATTAGAACAAAGCAGTTGTACCTAGACCTTGAAGAAATCCTGGTGGAAACAGTGATTGTTCTCTGTGATTTACGGAGCTGTTTTTCTGAGGGAGCGCTGCCTTGGCATGAGACGGTCCTGGCACACCTGGAATGTCTTGCATTATTGAGTACTGTGAACAGTGCACACTAAAGATTGAGCTGTGAGTGTGTGTGTGTGTGTGTGTGTGAGTGAGAGAGAGAGAGAGAGAGAGAGAGAGAGAGAGAAAGAGAGAGAGAGAGAGAGAGAGATGTTTTCCTTCAGAAAAAGGGTAGATTAGGTCTTTGGTATGAGGAACATGTACCAAAAACAAAACAAAACAAAGAAACCCAAACAATTTTTGTGCAACAATCAATAAACACACTTCTGCCCAGCTGGCTGTTTGAGTTCATTGAGACTGAACCCCTCAGCTGCCTCAGAGCCTAGATTACAATCTGGGGTGACTCTTTCTCAGAACACTGACCTTCCTGGGCTACAGGGTCAGCTGAACCTTTTTTGGGGGGAGGGGGAGAGGAAGAAAGGAGGAGGAGGAAGAGAAATAGGGTGTGATCCTCTCTCTTCCAATTCTGCCTCCACATTTAACGGCCGCCGCTCCTAAGCAACCGGGATTTCTTACCCCCCACCTCCATCCATAAACTAGAGGATGGTCATGTCCTGTGCTGACGTTACTTAGAAAAGGCAGGCTGGGGAGGTAGCTCAGTGGATAATGTATTCACTGGACATGGGTGTGTGCATTGTGATCCCAGCACTACTGAGGTAAGATGGAGGTGGAGACAGGGCAGACCTCAGAGGCTCATCAATCAGCAAGGTTGAAATAGAGAGCAAAGACAAACAGGAGACTGCCTCAAATGATCTCTGTACACACAGAGACAGACAGACAGACTCACACATACACTCACACACACATATATACACAAACACATCAGATAAACATACACTCATACACACATACACACACACACTCACACACAGACACACATGTACACTCTCTCACACACACATATACACAGAAATACACACATACATTCTCATACACATACACACAGGAGCACACACACTCTAACACACAGACACACTTTAATGTGTAAAAAGTTTCCTTTCTAATAGTTGCTTATCAAGCAGAAATACTGAGTACTGATGGTTTCCTGGGGCAGGAAGGACAGGAGATGTGAAGGGCTATGACGGGAAAGGAACCCCTCACCCCAGAGTGTGGTTGAAGTCTGAACACCTGAGAGTTGAAATTTTTGACTAAACTAAAATACATGGTGTAGAATTCCTACACAGAGAAAGGACTTGCCCATATTTCAAACAAGAATGTTAAAACAGCAAGAGCCGGGGTACTTGGGAGGTGAGACAGGTGGATCTCTGTGAGTTCGAGGCCTGCTTGCTTGCAGTTTTTAGAAGGTTAGTCCATGATCATTGTGGGAGTGGACAGGCACGGTGCTAGAGCAGGCGCTGAGGGCTTTACCTCTTGATCCTCAGGCAGTGGGCAGGGGACTGGGCCTGGCCTGGCCTTTTGAAACCTTCAAGCCCACCCTCAGTGACACACCTCCTCCAACAAAGTCACACCTCTTAGTCCTTCCCTGCCAGGAGTCCACCTCCAGAGGGGTTCGGGTCCCAAAGAGGAGGTGTGGAGTCTGTGGTGTCGAGGGAAGGAGACTGACACCATCTGAGGGTGAATCAGGATGCCTGTCCGTTGATTGAAAACAGGCTCCACTTCACGTACTCTAGAATTGCGTCATTGTTGAACCACAAGCAATAGTGAAAGTGGACTGAATGATTTTGGGGTGAAAGTGGTCATCAATGTCATTACAGCAGTTTTCTTGAAGCAAAAAACAAAAAACGTTTGGCAAGATTCTAAGTGCCTCTTGTCCTCTGAGGTTCAGCTAGCCCGGCAGGTGCCCTCCCACACTCCCTCCGCACGCACGCTCTTACCTTTGTGGGCAGGAGGTGTCAGGTGTGACTCCTGAGAAACAAACCTGTATAAGCTATTCTCATTCTCCCAAGGGCGTGACGAAGGTCTGGACCGAGGAGCACAACAAGCTTTGTGATTTCCAAATTGCATTCCTTTGTGCCTTCGTCTAGAATATGGGCCTGTTCTCCATAATCTCCCCAAGGGGAAGTCCCGACTTACTCTTTTTCCATTCTGATTCCTTCACTTGTTTGCTCCTGTATATGTGGCAGGACGGATCTAACTTCTTAACAGAATCTGCTGGCCGTGGGCAGACTGGATCTTATCATTCATCCAGTAAGCCGCCAAGCCTGGGCATTATTCTACACTTATTAACTGAACTCTTGCTCTCGAGGGCCTCCGGCTCTGGCTCCGGCCCATTATTTCTGTCAGTTGTGTGTGGTTTTCATTCCTGGGACCAGGTATGCCCAGTTAGTAAATCTTCTTTTTTTTTTTTTTTAATAATTTATTTTTTTAATAATTTATAATTTGCACTGGTATTTTGCCTGCATGTATGTCTGTGTGAGGATGTCAGATCCTGGAGTTAGAGACAGTTGTGAGCTGCCGTGTGGGTGTGGGAATTGACCCCGAGTCCTCTGGTAGAGCGGCCAGTGCTCTTAGCCGCTGAGCCATCTCTCCAGCCCCAGTTAGGAAATTTTTAACGTCTCTATTCCTGGTGTAATGGGGGAGGGGAATGCACAGTGGGGAGTCCTGTGTGGGGAGTAGGCAGACTTATCATGCTATGTGGTTCCGTAGTGGCGGGGATTTTTTTTTTTTCTAAAGAATTATTTTGTCTAAAGAGACTGCCATTGTGTCCATTTCATCCTTCACCAAAGCTTGCAGAAATTTCCCAGTGGAGAAGGCATAAGGGAACTCCCCACAACACGCAGTGAGAAGCATTGAAAATGAAAGTGAAAAGGTGGGTGGAGGGTTGCCATCGCAATGTGGAAATGCAGTGGTGGACACGTGGGCCACACCACTTCCCAAACAGTTCGTCAGCTGGGAGCCAAGCATCCAAATGTAGGAGCCCATCTACGGGAGGTGCTCTCATCCCGCCCCCACAGCAAGCCGGTGCTCTGCAGTCAGTTCTAAGCCAGCCTGACCTACATGAGCCAAGTGACTCAAAAGCCAGAATCGGGCCAGTCAGATGACTACATGGGCACTTGTGGCCGAGCCTGACAATCTGAGTTCGATCCCCGAGGCCCACCTGATGGAAGGAGAGAAATGACCCTTAAAAACTGTCCTCTGACCCCCACACGTCCCTACACACACACACACACACACACACACACACACACACACACACTAATTGAAAAAACCCAAACCCAAATGCCTTTTAAACCATGTAATTTCAGAAGCCACCTTCACCGTGTATTTGGGGGATGGCACAATGGCCCAGCGGTTAACAACCCCCTGCTCTTCCACACGACCCCAGTTGGGCCCCCAGCACTCATGTCAGGTGACCCACAACTGCCTGTACCTCCAGCTCCAGAGGATCTGACACCTCTGGCCTCTACAGGCACTGCACACATGTGCACAAACACATGATAGAAAAGAAAGTGTTTTAGAAGTTGTATCAATCACTGTTGAGACCCTCAGCCTTCTTTCTTTGAGCCTGCTCCTCTACCTTGGGTGTGTCCTATCTTTTTCCCAAGTGGCTCTCTCAATCTGTTAGAAATCTTTTCTAGAGCCAGCAAGATGGCACGGTTGGAGCCCCAGAACCTACCCGGGGGAGCTGGCCTGGAATCTCAGCATGGAGAAGGCATGAGAAGCAAGCCTGGAGAAAGCCAGTTATAGGGTCTATCGGGGCTGCTGAGTTCAGAGTTCAAGTGAGAGACCTTGCTTGAAACATGAAGATGGGGGGGGAGCATGGAAGACTTTCAGTGTCAATGATGAACCTCCACATGCATGCCAGACACATGCAAACACATACACACATACACCACACACACATACACATGCCCAAAAAAAAAAAAATCAGCTGGGTAGTGGAGGCACACGCTTTTTTAATCCCAGTGCTCACTCGGGAGGCAGAGGCAGGCAGATCTCTGAGTTCGAGGCTCACCTGGTCTACAGAGTGAGTTCCAGGACAGCCAGGGCTACACAGAGAAACCCTGCCTCAAAAAATAAAAAAAAATATCAATCAATCAATCAATCAATCAATCAATCAATCAATCCAGCTTTAGTACTTGGGTGTGGTCACACAGGCAACCAAGGGAGTTAAAGGTTAGCCTGGGCTACATGAGACTTGTCTCAAAAAACAAAAAACAAGTGGGGGAAAAAAACCCAGAAACAAAATAAACAAACTCTAGGCTCCTCTTTAGTGGAGGTCTGAAGGAACTCCTCAGGCTGGGTTGTTGGCCTGTGTCCTGCTCCCACTGTCCCTCACCCTGTCTCACCTCGATGGACACTCCTGGTTAGCGTCAGCTTTGGTAGGCTCTACAGAGAGTTCCACAGAGGCTGGGGAAGTGGCTCCGTTGTAGAGTACTTGCCAAGTGAGGGCAAAGCCCGGAACTCCATCCCAGCACCTCCTGCATTTGGTGAGGAAATCCTGCACTTGGGAAGTGGAGGCAGGGGGATCAGGAGTTCGAGGCTATTTTTTGGTCTGGCCTACAGGAGAACCAGTCACAAAATAAAACGAAGGAAGGAAGGCAGGCAGGCGAGGTCCAGCCAATGCGAGGCACCTTCTTGCTGCTAACTCTCATAATCTCCAACGCAGACACAGCTGTAACAATCCCCGGTCCCTCTCCTTGGCACACCGTTGGGAGGATAGGTGGAGATGGGGTGAAAGCTTTTGTTTTCTTTCCTGCAGCGGAGGTGAAAAGTTCTAGAATTCAAACCAAGCAGCTCCTCCTGCCTGTCCTCCCCCAAAAGCGGCGGCTCCGAAGAGTGGTCACACTTTCCACATTCCTTTCCAGTGACCTTTATAATCCCTTCCTTTGAAAGGCAAGAGGGAAATGAAACTCTTTAGGGACATCGATGACGTGAGGGGGGGTTCCCAGCTTCAGGCTGTCCCCTTTCCTTCTTACAGACTGTGAGGGATGACAGACCCCTTTTTGCTGGTGCTCCTCTGTGGCTGCTGGGAATCTCCCCTTCTGCTCTGGCTTGGTTGTGGTGGTCACCTCTCTTCTTCTGGGAAGCCCTAAAGACCCCTGGCTGTGGAATCAACAGCCGCTGGGCTTCCTTGTTCCAGCTCTTCCTGGAAAGGCAGAAGGCTGAGGGGCACAAGGACCCCGTGAGGTTCTCAGGATCTCTCCAGAAACTCCATTTACAGGAAACTCCATTATGTAAACCTTTCGACACCCGACACGACACCCGAGTGACTCTGTGTTTACCTTAATGAACTGCAATTCCATCCGAGGCATTTCAGAGCAGAAGGGAGCTATAAATAGTTGCATGCAGAGGCTGAGGATGTGGCTCTGTTGTAGAGTGCTTGCCTAGCTGCAGGAAGCCCTCCTTTCCGTCCCCCCAAAGCGGCAGTGACTCATGTCACAGCACTCCCCTTTTCCAAAGGTCTCAAGTTCAGTTTCCCCGCACCCAAGTCAGGTGGCTCACAGCCCCCTGTAACGCCAACTTCAGGAGTCTCTGAGGTCCACTTCCAGCCTGAGACACGGCACTCCAGCACACATACCCATGCAGACACACATCCAGACACATAATTTAAAATAAGATTTAAATTTTTTGTTGTTGTTGTTTTTTGAGGCAGGGTTTCTCCGTGTAGCCCTGGCTGTTCCTGAAACTCCTTCTGTAGACTAGGCTGGCCTCGAACCTGCAGAGTTGCACGTGCCTCTGCCTCCCAAGTGCTGGGATTAAAGACATGTGCTACCACTGCCTGATTAAAAATTTTTTTTAAAGACTAGAATTTAAAGAAAATATTCTCATGATGGAAGGGGGCAGGAGACACTTGAGGAAGAGAGGCTGGATGGTGAGAAGGTAGGCTGAGAGTGTAGATAGGGGAGGGGCTGGGAGAACCATCACCCCAGGACAGAGCTGGGCTCTGAGAGTCCTGTGTGAAGACCTCGTGAGGGCAGAGGCCATGCCCGTCTCAGTAACAAGTGTGGACCATGGATCCTGATACCTAGTCACTACTGGAATGAATCCAGATTGTGAAATCGGGCAGGAATTTCTTCTGTGTCTCCCCCTCACAGCAGGCCCTGAACTTGTCACAGAGTTCTGATCTCCCTCTGGGGATGTTAGGGTCAGCAGTTCACCCCTCAAAGGCCACCACTCACACATGCAACCTGCAAGAGTGAATTCTAGCATGCAGGGGTCGGCCACACAGCAAAGCGGCAGCGGACCCGAGGGAAGCCCGCAGTCTCCTTTCATACACTGCTGGGGGATTCCAGGGACAGATAGGTCGTCTCCCGCAAACACGATTGGCTAAGCAAGCAACGGTTACACTCCTTTGGGTAGGCAGTAGCACCTTTGGACATGTCAGGGCAAGCCCAGACTGGTATCAAAAAGGGGAGGTGGCTTGCCGGATCGGCCCTTTTCTGACTGGCTGGCTGCAGCCTGGGGAGCGTGGGGGTGGGGGCTGGAGCGTGGGGGTGGGGGCTGGGGGGGGGCTGGGGGGGGCTGGGGGGGGCTGGGGGGATCGGGCTTCCAGCTCTGAGCCCACACTCGCTTAGGTACCCTGCTTCACTACTGTTGGTTTTATTTATTTTATTTTTTTTAATATAGCTAACACTGAAGTTTATTCATAGAAACGAACAATTTTTATACAGAATATATAATTCTGTACCACTAGATCATCTTGACTTGCAAACATTTCGCCGTTTTTAATGCACTCTTCTAGTATAACTTTAATGATACATCTGTCTGTACCTAGGTTTTATATAGCAGTCTCATTAACCTTCATTTGAACCTAAAATGGACAGTAAATTACTGTTGGTTTTAAATGTGGCGCTTTTACTCTGTAAAGGTCAGGAGGCATGGCAAAACTCAGTGTCAGAGCTTTATGGGGGGAGGGGAGGCACAGAAGAGAGTGTGACCAGGCCTGTGAAAGACACGTGCAGGGAGCGTGTGGGGGGGGGGGGAGAGCAGGAGAGAGGGGAGGAGCCTGTGCCCAGCTTTTTAAGGATTCCCCTGCACATGCGCATGTGGGCTTATGGAGCTATGCCGTGCATGTGCAGATTGAGTGACCATGTAGTGCAAAATGATGTAAGACACAAGACCCCTTGCTTGGGTACTGAACTGCGCATGTGTGGCTATATAGCTGGAGTGGCAGAATTCTAACAGTGCTGACTTTTTGCTTATTATAAAAAAGTCAGGTGAACAGGAATAGGGGCATTGTTTCTCCTGAAAAACTGCTTCCAGCTGACTTGGTGGGTGTTGGTTAACTCTTGGGGAGGGGTAGGGAAAGGGGCTTCTGAGGTAGTTAGGCATCCTGGGATGGTGGATTGTCATCTGCTGCCTTGGACCTGTCCATCACCCCTCTCGGCCTGGGACTCTGGCTGCTTGAGTTTGAGAGGGTGCTGGTGAGACAGAGAAAGCTTAGCAAAAAGAATTATTATTTTTATTTTTTCCTTGGGAGAGGGGTCCCAGGGTGAAGGAGGGGGTCCTGGGACCAGGAAAGTTTGGGTTGCACTTATCTGAAGCAGATCCAACCTGTCCAGATGGATTCAAGCTGGTTTCTGGAGCTTAGAAAAATTTTAAACATATTAAGAAGCAGCCATGAGAAAATTAAAGTCTCGGGCCGGTGACCATTGTAGTGTTTGGTACCCTGCTTGTATTGGTTAGTGTTAATGAGAAAGAGAGATTGGAACATGTTTTTAATTTTTACCTGAGATAAGCTTTATCAGGGACAGATTATTTTAAGGTACCTGTTTCCTTTATTAGTTTAGCATCCAGGAGGCACAGGTGATCAATTTCTGAAAGCATTTAACAGTAATAGATAGTTATATTAAAATCTGTTTTTGCAGAGCTCAGGCCCTTTTGGGCCTGGGGGTGTAAATACCTTTGGACTGTTACTGTTCCTCACCACCTGGGTATACTTGATGGTACTTGGGCTCCAGCTCTATGGTAATCCTGTGACAATTAGCTGAGTAGTTAATTAGAAGAGGGAACCAGGAAGAGAAAAGCTTGTGAGGTGAGACCTCATTCTTCTGGAACTGGGGAAAAGGCAGTGGATTCTGGTGTCCTCTGGGACTTGAGAGAGAACAGGACCCTGTCTGTGTCCCTGTGCATGGGAAGTACTGCTTACAGGTCTGGAGTGAGGCACATGGAGGGAGCAATGAAATGAAAGTTCCTACCTTAGCTGGAAAATCTTCCCATTAGGTACCCCAGAGAGTACAATTAAGTCTAGTGAGGCAGGTAAGGCTGTCTCCCTACCCCAACAAAGGGAAATGAGGAGAGGTGGGACCCCAAAACTCCCTCAGGATGGAGTAAATGGCTTGGTGTCCAACAGGAAGGAAACGGATCGCTCCATGCTGCATCTTGGGTTCCCTATGAGCCCGTGGCCAAGCCTAGGAGGTCTGTTGGAGAGGTCTTTGTTTAATGTCCCCATGCCACAGGGTGCGTGAAGGCAGTCAGCTGACCAGTTATCTCTCTGGGTGGCACTTTGAACAAGGCTCCATTGATGGCCCGAGGGGCAGGGTGCACACTAGCCTGAGTGGCTTTTTCTAGCACACATTTAAAACAGGGACGTGGAGACCCTTATGCAGCCACTTAGATCAACTGACAATTCTGTTCATGGGCTTTCTCATCTGTCCCATGGTACCTTAAATGGCACAGCTGAAACATCCGCCTGTGGGGCCAGTGAACCCTTCTCCAGATGCTTAAGTTAGTCCTGATGTCTGGAAGCTCTGGGAGACAAGAGACAGATTTTATTCCATATCTTGAATTAATTTTTTTTTGTTAGTTTGCTGGTATGAGGCAGGCTGTAAACTGATCTCTCGCTAGAGAGCCTTCAGGATTATTATGATCCTAATGTGGGTCCTGATTGTAAACTCATTTGCATGCATGCTAGCCTGCTTCCAGACCTGTCTGTGCTTCTCAGAGCAGCTGGGAACGGGTGTCAGTAAGAGCAAAAGTGGGAGCCAGAGTCGGCAGGAGCGTCCTACCTGGTACCAGAGAGCAGAGGAGGTCAGAGAGGTCAGATAGGCGGAGGTTCTTTGGAGTCAGAGATTCCTCATGTGGGCAGGAGAGAAAGAATCAGAAAGGGATGGTTCAGAGTGTGGGGATAAGGTAACTCTTCTCATTTGTGCGTTTGCTGGCAGAAGTTAGATAATTCCTGTGAAATATTGGGGTTCAAGCAGCTGTTACATGGACATATTTACATAAAATAGGGATATTTAAGGCATTTCTCAGAGAAGGAGTGGGACCAAGAGGAGGAAGCCAGGAGAAAAAAAATAACAAATGAGATCCAAGACTCCCATCTCCGGTGTCCCCGAGAGTAGATAATCTGTGGACTGGCATAAAATATCAGCACAAATTACCCAACCCTTCATCAAGGGAGGGGCAAGGGCTGGGAGCCTATGTACTGGAAGACCCCCCCCCCCAAGAGTCCAACAGCGTTCAATGCTTCGTCAAGAGAGAACAAGTCATGGTACTCAGGCTGAGGACCCCCCTGGGGACTGACATGAGAAATATATCTCAGGCTACAATCGTGAGGAATGGTAAGGGATTGGAAAGGGAAAACTCACCAATCTAGGCAGCTGGTATGTTGTCCGTAGCAGTACCGGCAGCTGGGCAAATGAAGAAAGCAGGCAATTGTAGATCCAAGAAACCTCAGTACAGGGTCCTGGACACAGAGTGCTAGGAGAGCCTACTTTGCATGGTACCAAATGTTGGTTTTAAATGCGGCACTTTTACTCTGTGAGGAAAGGTCAAGAGGCACGAGAAAACCCAGTGTCAGAGCTTTATTTGGGGGGGGGGGGGCACAGAAGAGAGCATGACCAGGCCTGTGAAACACACGTGCAGGGAGGGGGGGAGGAGAGAGCAGGAGAGAGGGGAGGAGCCTGTGCCCAGCTTTTTAAGGATTCCCCTGCACATGCGCGTGTGGGCTTATGGAGCTATGCCGTGCATGTGCAGATTGAGTGACCACGCAGTGCAGGGATGACATAAGACGTAAGGCCTCCTGCTTAGCTCCTGAACTGCGTATGTGCAGTCATGCAGCTGGAGGAGTGGCAGAATCCTAACAACTCCTGCTGGGCATGGGCTCTGCCACCTATGCCACTGGCGGTCTCAGACTGCTGCAGATTAGGAAACACATGCAGAATTACAGAGCCCCTACCTTCTGGTTGAAGCTTCCAGCAGACATCACTAATCAATACATGTGCTCCTCTGGTGGTCACAGTGGCAGACATCAGTAATCAATACAACCACTCCTTTTTGGCATTTACACTGGCAGATATCACACTTCCTGATGCCAGCACTCCCAGGACACACAGACGAGTTCCCAGAACACTTACTATACTAAGTACTCTTAAGTAGTTGCTACAGGTCTATTAAAAACAGTAGCTGGGGGTTGGAGAGACGGATGGGGGGCTGGTGAGAGCATGTGCTGCTCTTGCAGAGGTCTCAAGCTTGGTTTCCAGTACCACATCACGTGGCTCACAACTGCCAGTAACTCCAGCGCGCGCACGCGCACGCGCACACACACACACACACACACACACACACACACACACACGTGCGCGCGCGCGTGCACACACTTAAAAATAAAATAAATCAGCCAGGTAGTGGTGGAGTATGCCGGCACTCGGGATGCAGAGGCAGGAGGATCTCTGAGTTTGAGACCAGCCTGGTCTACAGAGTGAGTTCCAGGACAGCCAGGGCTACACAGAGAAACCCTGTCTCAAAAAACAACACAACAACAACAAAAAACTTTTAAAAATGTATTTGTCTTGCCTAGCACAAAGTAGACGTGAAAAATATGATGGAAGAGAGACTGTGGGCCAGAGTTACAGCAGACCCGGCCTGGCAGACATGGCTCCTGCATTCTCCCGCCTTCTCTTAGACGTCTGCTGTGAGACTTCTGTTTCCCCTGGAGACATAAACAAATGCTTACTCACCCATTGGGAATCAATGACAGAAAAAAGTAAGGATACCACCTGTCTTAGGGTTTTTATTGCTCTGAAGAGACACCATGACCACAGCAACTCTTATAAAGAAAGTATTTAATTGTTGTGGCTTGTTTACAGTTTCAGAGGTTCAGTCCATTATCACCATGCTGGGGAGCATGGCAGTGTGCAGACAGATGTGGTGCTGGTGTTGAGAGTTCTACATCTTGCAGGGAACAGGAAGTCGACTGACACACTGGGCAGTATCCTGAGCATAGGAAACCTCAAATCCTGCCCCCATAATGACACACTTCCTGCAACAAGGCCATACCCACTCCAACAAAGCCACACCTCCTAATAGTGCCACTCCCTATGAGATCATGGACGTCAATTACATTCAAACTATCACGCCATGGAGTCCAACTTGGTGAACCAATGGGCTTTATTGGAGTTAGTTACAGGAGTAATGGTGAGGGGTTACTTACAGCAGCAGAAATGACTCAAAGACAGCTCATCACAAAAGCCCACCCCAGCATGAGTGACAGCTAGCAGAGCTGGGAACCTGCAGCACCCTGCACAGCCTGCTGGCAGTTCAGCAGGGTGGGGAGTGTCCTTCCCAGGCCCAGCTGGTCTGAGAGTGACTCTCAGGTCCATAATGCCCATATTCTCCTGGGGAGGAGAGGCCTCACAGAACTGCCAGTTTTGGGGAGTTTCCAATGCCTTTGCTCACTTCCTTAGCTTGCTCAGTCAGGTTTCCTGCAGGACGGAAGGTCTCATCTCCCTGAGAACATCCTATGTTTTACTTCCCTTTGTCCTAAGAGGCCTCCCTCCAGATGCCCCCCTCCAACCCCCCCTTCTGTCCTGGAGACTCAGAACCGACCGGACAGGATGGACATCATGGAGATGTCACTCAATAACCAGAACTTTGGAGAGATATGGAAGAAGGGTCTGTAGGTGGGTACAAATGAGGACTGCAGGCCAGGGAAGTGCCGAGTGTGTTGGGATTTAAATAAATATTAATTAATTAATTTATTTTTGGGTCAGGGTCACTTTATGTAGCGGCTGTCCTGGAACTCGCTATGTAGATCAGGCTAGCCTCCGAACTCACAGAGATCTGCCTGCCTCTTGGGTTAAAGGTGTGTACCACCACTATCCGGCTGTATTTGTTCTTATTTATTTAGAGACAGGGTCTAACTAGGTAGCCCTGGGTGGTCTGGAACTCACTATGTCACTGCCTTCTTCGGGAACACTAGCTACTCAGAACTTACTGAGCTGTGAGGAGGCAGAAACTGGCTATACCCACCTTTTTCTGCATGTTTCTTTTGAATTGTTTAAATTGTTTGTTGTTTGTTTTTGTGTGTGTATTGGAATTTACTTAGAGATTTGTTTTTATTTTTCAATGTTTTACTTAGGTGTATGAACACGTGTCTGAGTATATGCCACGTGTGTGGGTGTCCACGGATCTGTCATGCATTTATCTAAATTGTTCTATTATCAATAAAAACTCGAGAGTCAGACATTGGGCTAAACACCTGATAGATCAAGAAAGCAGCAGAGGAATGACCAGCAGACCCTCTCACCATACTTCCCAGATTGGAAAGCCCGTGAATATTTCTAAGCCCCTCCCTCCTCCTTCCTGTGCCTCTCTATTGTATCCTGGGTCCTCCAAAATCTCTATGGCTAATTGTCGTGAGCTAGATGCTGACTCTGGCCCCTGATTCAAAGTTAACTTTATTAAGACTCTCAGAGTGTCACAGTGTGATCAAATATCCCTGCAACAGACCTGAGCAAAGGGAGTGGAGTCCCCTGGCACTGGAGTTAGAGGGTTGTGAGCTGCTAGATGTGGGTGGTGGGAACTGAACTCTGGTCCTCTTCAAGAACAGTAAGTGCTCTTAACAGCTGAGCCACCTCTTTATTCTTAACTTTTTGTTTTGTTTTGTTTTGTTTTGTTTTGTTTTGTTTTTGTGATAAGGTTTCTCTGTGTAGCTTTGTGTCTTTCCTGGAACTCACTCTGTAGCCCAGGCTGGCCTCGAACTCACAGAGATCCTTCTGGCTCTGCTCCTGAGTGCTGGGATTACAGGCGTGCCCAGCCCTATCCTTAATTTTTTAAAATTTATTTCCTCCTCCTCCTCCTCCTCCTCCTCCTCCTCCTCCTCCTCTTCTTCAACTGGGTCTCACGTAGCCCAGACTGGCCTGAGACTCACCATGCAGCATGTAGACTGGTTATGAGTTAGACACCAGCTTGGGCTATAAAGTGAGACCATATCTCCAAAACCCAAATCAGCCATACCTGAAGAGCCCCGCACAGAATGACTGATGCCAGTCACAAGAGCACCATGGGTTTCTGGGGGCCTGCCATGACTTCCCCTTGTCTAGGTGCATGGACAATCTTGGTTTTTGTTGTTGTTGTTTGGTTTGTTTGTTTGGAGAATAAGCAAAACTAAGCTGCACATGCAGAAGAAATATTGTGTGTTCTGTGCAGCTTCGAGGGCAAAGCAGTACACTTTCTGCAGTCCCTGGAATCCAGCATCCTGCATCCCTGTGTCCCCATCCTAGCAGGAAACCAGAAGGGTCGCATGTCACAAGGAAGCTGATCAGAGCAACACTTTTGACACACAGAACGTCCCACAGCAAGGGAGTTTCTTTGGCTTGGAGTCCAAGAGGCTGAAGTAGAGATGGTGGTGTTCAGGGCGGGTGGGCTGTGCAGATGAGGTGTTTGCAGTGGGCAGGGGAACGGACAAGCAATGCCTCATTCAACAGGACAGGAACATCTTGGGGACAAATGGCCGGCAAAGCGGGAGGGAGGAGGTCCCAAGCTCAGCATGGGCAGTCATCTTGTCTGAGATTCCTTTCCTGGGATTTATGCGCTCACAGGTTAGCTGCATGTTCCTTATCTTGGCTAGTCAGTTCTGCAAAATTAGAAGGGGGGGGGGGAGGGTAGGGAGAGAGGAAGGGAGGTGGAGAAGAGAGGAGAGAGGTGGAGGAGAGAAGGAAAGGAGAGAGGGAGATGGAGAGGGGAGAGGGAGAGAGGGAGGGGGTGAAGAGAGAGAGGGAGAGAGCTCATCACTGCTGAGTGACTCCTCCAAATTCACACACGGAAGCCCTAACCCTTATTTTACATTTTCAGGTGTGTGAACACTAGCGTGTGCACACGAGTGTGTGTGCACGCTCTGGATTTGTCTTCTTCCACTGTGTGGCTCCTGAGATTGCACTCAGACGCACTGGGTCGGCACAGGTGACTTTACCAAGACTGTTCAGTTGTCTTCTCTTCCCGCAGCATGGGTCCTCACCTCTGCCCCACGCTCCCCATCCTCCTTCCAGACTTTCCGTCCCAGGCACTCATTCCTGACCATCATGTCTGCATCCCTAACCACACAGAAGAGGGACGGGATGTGGTGCTCACAAAGCCGGCCTCTCTTAAGAGCTGTTCAGACTTCTGTAGTTCCGTGGGCTGGGTGCAGCTATGACCATTCCCATTTAGCAGATGGGCACACTGAGCCCCAAGGGAACTCCACTTCTCCAAAGCTTTCCTAAACTGAGATGTGAGTCACAGCAGCCTGGCACTCAAAGCCCCTCCTGTCACTTTGGGAACTAGTGAACCAGAGTGGCAGCTCTGAGATCACAGTCGTCTACGCCCCCCCCCCCCCCAGCTGTTGATTCAGTGGGATTTTTGTTAGAATCTGAAGTGTTGTAGCTCCCTGGCTGTGTGGCTTGGAACTAATATCCCGACTTCTCTGTTTCTCATCTATAAAACTGGAAATAGAAGTGAACTTGTCTGGTAGAGTGATGTAAGTTGAGCTCACATGGTCGGGCTCACGTGGTCTGGGGTGGATGTTGTCTGGTGGACCAGTGGGAGGGGCAGAATTACCTTCAGTGCCAGGACTAGGTGTTGGTTAAATTGGCGCTGCTGCTGGTGGCTGGCCACCACTCACGGCAGCCGTGCTGGCAGAGGAGCGTACTCGCGGAAGAATCACGAGCCATGGTTACCTTTCTAGAGCTTTATTAGGAGGGAGAGAGAGAGACAGAGAGAGACAGAGAGACTGCATGGAGGGAAGAGAGGAGGGGAGGAAAGGGTCACGGAGGGCCCGCCCACTTTTTAGGCTGGCCCACGTCCCAGGATGACATAATTAAGGACAAAACCCTTACATCCCAGACTTTCACTTATTATAAAAAAAAGCAGTTAGATGGGAATAGGGGCGTCGTTCCTCTCAAAAGCTGCTTCCAGCTGATTTTTGGACGTTGGTTGGCTCTTGGGGGAATGGAGAAGGGGAGTCTTCTGAGGTAGACAGGAGTTGTGGGATGTTGTCTGTTGTCCGTTTGTTCTGGAGACATGCATCCCTCTTGGCTGTGGCTGGGAACCTTGTATCTGACAAGATTCTGGTGACATAGAAAAAAGCTTAGAGAGAAAACAATCATTATTATTTTATGTTGGTAGATCCAGCCTGTCCAGATGGATTTTGAAACATGTTAAGTTTTATCAGAGGCAGATTATTTAAAGCATCTCATAGTAATAGATGTTTGCATTAAAGTCTTTTTGTAGCGCCTAGACACTTTTGGTTCTGGGGGTGTAAAAACCTTTTAGCTGTTACAGTTTCTTCCTTGATGATCTTTGGACTCCAGTTCTGTGGTGTTCTTGTACCATTAGCTGAGCAGTTAATTAGAAGAGGGAACTGGGAAGAGAAAAGCTTGTGGTGCATGGGCAAAGATCATGGCCCTGTCTGTATGCACATGAGAAACACAGGCGGTAACTTTGAAATGAGACAATGAGCTCTTATCTTAGTTGGAAATCTTTCTCATTAAGTAACTCTGAAAGTGCAATTAAATCTGGTGAGGTGGGTAAGGCTGTCCTCTGTTCCCGACAATAGAAAGGAGAGGTGACATCCCAAAACTCCCAGGACTGAGTCAGTGGCTCTGGTGTCCAGAAGGAAAGAAACGAATCACTTCCCTGCTGTGTTCTGGGTTCCCTGCCATGTCTGTAGCCAAGCCTAGGTCTGCTGGAGGTCTTAGCTTGGTGTACCCATGCGTCTTGGCACCTGGGGGCAGTCAGCTGACTGGTTGTCTTTCTAGGCAGCACTTTCAACAAGGCTGTTTATGGCCTGGCAGGGCATTCGCTAGCCTGGGGCCTTTTTCACTTAAAACAGGGACCCAACAGCTTTCGGGAGTCAGTGAGTGCCAGCACTTGGCAATTTTGTTTTCAGGCTTTTATCTCTTCCCTGGCACACCTTAAATGCCACAGATGACTCTTTTGCCCGTGGGGTCAGGAGCCTTGCTCTCTAGGTGCTTAAGTTTCGGTTGGGGAGGTCTGGGGAACAAGAGATGGATTTTATTCTATCTCCTGAATTTTTTTTTTCTTGATGATTGGTGGCTTAAGGACAGCTTTTGGAAGATCTGCCAGGAGGCAGACTGTAAACTGATCTTTTTGGAAGACTTTTCTGAGGCTATAAGCTGATTTTTTGGCTTAGGAGCCATCCTGACTACTGTAAACTTAATTGTATGGATCTCAGCCGCTTTCAGACCCATATGTGCTTCTCAAGGCAGTTTGAGAATGAGTGGGTGGAGTTCAGGTGAGTTAGGGGGAGAGTCTTAGAAGCCACCCAAGTCTGCCCATTTGAGCCTGCCCACTGCCGGCGAAAGTCAGACAGAAAAGGTTGCACGTGGCCGACATATAAGTGGGGAAGGGAAGGGTTTAAAGCTTTAGCAGAAAGCTTGGAGATAAAGTAACTCTTATTTGCTTGTTCACTGGCAGAAGTTCCCGCGACTCTGTCATGCGGCCAGATTTACCAGTACCTGCCCCATCTGCCAATGTAAGTGGGTAGTATCCGCCCCTTTGTCCCATGGCTGTAGCCGAGAGAAAAATTAAAAATTAAAATAACAAACTGGGATCAGACTTCAACCCCGAGAATGAAGTAAGATCTAAGATCAGCTCAAGTCCCCCTCCTCTTCATCAAGGGATGGGAAGAGCTGCAGCTACACTGCCCTTGGTCCACTCGGTAGACCCCAGACGACATTTTTCTCCTCGTCAGGAGCAAAAATGTGCTTCCCGTTGCCAGCACAGCACGAGAACAACGCCTAGGGTGTCCATCACAAAGAGTATAGCTCAGACTACAGCCGTGAGAACAGCAGACTCACTGTGAAGAACCATGGCGGTAACAGGGTAGCTGTATAGGGGTCCAGCGGAAGCAAGGGACGTGCGTGCACTCGTGGTCTCACGGTCCCGCTGGACGGGGGAGGAGGTGGCAAACGGCAGCAGTCAGCAGGTCTTTGGTTGGTATATCGAGTTGAACGGCACCAAATGTTGGTTAAATTGGTGCTGCTGCTGGTGGCTGGCCACCGCCCGCGGCGGCCATGCTGGCGGAGGAGCGTGCCCGCAGAAGAATCACGAGCCATGGTTACCTTTTTAGAGCTTTATCGGGAGAGAGACCCAGCGGAGGAAGAGAGAGAGAAAAGAAGGAAAGGGGCATGGAGGGCCCGCCCGCGTCCCAGGATGATGACGTAATTAAGGGCAAAACCCTTACACTAGGTAATAGCCGATAGCTCCAAGCAGCATTAGACCTCCCAGGGTGGCCGCCACGATGAGGGCTATGGCAGATCCTCCAGACAGGGACAGGAAGTCGTCAGGCCTCATGGGGTAGGCAGCTGTGGGAGCCACAGCTGTGGGAGTCCCGGTGGCTTCTGGGAATCAAGGAGAAGGCAAGACTGAAGGACCCATGCTAGCTAGCTCCTCCACACCCCTCTGCTTGTCATTCTATCTGCGAATGTGCTTCATTGGACCCGGTTCCTCTCCTGTTCGGTATCCTGCTGTGGCTCCCCGGGGTCTGGGGTCTCTCACTGGCCAGTCCTCGGGTCAATTTATAACCCAGGCTCCTCTGCACACGCTGTTCTCCACATACCTGTCTCTCCCTCCTCTTCCTCCGCCACCCCCACCTCTCCTCTTCTGTCCCTTTCCTTACCAGAGCCTGCATAATCCTTATGTATGTTAGAACCAGCTCCGATTGCCCCTCCTCCAGGAGGCCCTCCCTGACTCCCAGGCTGAGTTCTGCTCCGCAGTTCCCAAGACCCCCTCATCCCAGTCCTGTTTGTTCTGGTCTCCAGGGTTGGAGTGGGGGTTGTCTGTAGTGTCCCCCATTAGCTCTCAGCCTGGAGTGGTTTTGGTCATCAGGGTAACCCCAGCTTGGGCTGAGCACACTTTAGCTGCTCAGTAAAGATGTCCTGGGTGGCTGAAGGGCTACCGGGGGCTGTCTACTCTTCAGAGGTTTTGTCTTTCCAGGCTGGGAAGATGGCTCACGAGGTAAATACTGTCATACAAGCATGAAGATCCAAGTTTGGATTCCCAGAATCCCTGTAAAAAGCTAAGAGCTTGCCTGTAACCCCAGTGCTGAGATTGGGGAGGGGGCAGAGACAGGCAGGAGGGCCCCCGAAGCTCATTGGCCAGCTAGTCTAGCTGAATCGATGAACCCCAAGTTCAGGGACAGACCCTGTTTCCAGAAAGTAAAGTTGGGTTTGGGACTGTACACTGGTTGGTTGCTGGTGTTTCAGTGGGTGGCAGAACACATGGGCACTAATTGAACCCAGTGGGCTACAAAGAAGGGGAGGGGGAACCAGGAGGGAGACACATGGTCAGAAGAGGGCGTCAAGGTGGATAGGATCAAAATGCATTGCATACAGCATGAAATTCTCAAAGAATAAACTTTTTTTTTTTTTTTTAACATTTTTACATTTTTTGAGACAGGGTTTCTCTGTGCAGCCTCGGCTGTCTTCCTGGAACTCACTCTATAGACCTCAAACTCAGAGATCCACCTGCCTCTGTTTCCCAAGTTCTGGGATTAAAGGTGTGTGCTACCACCTCCTGGCTCTTGTATAATATTAAAAGGACCAGCCTTAATATTATACTTCCCAGGGGCTCAGGAGAGAAACTACAAGTGGTGAGAATTCTTTTCGCGAAGTGAGTCTAAGTACACCATGCTCTTAGTCTGTCTACTTTATTCCTATGGAATAAAATCCTGTCTACACAGCTTCAGTTCCGTTCTCGTGCTGAGCTCCTTTCTTGCCTGATTTCTCTCTACATTTATCCACTGCTCCCTCTAAGTTCTATCTTAATTCTCTCATCTTAATTCTGCCTCATCTGGGTTCTTTTCCATCTAGTACTTCCCCATCTGACTCTTCCTCACCTTCCATCTTATCCACACGTTCTATCTGGTCATAATCCTCCTTATCAGTTCTCCATCCTCAAGTTCTCCACTCCTCTCTTCCTCTCCATCTCCTTAGACCTCTAGGTCCTCCCAAGTCTCTGAGGTGTTCAGTTATAAACCGAAGCCATAGCAATCCACCCTCTCCAGCCAGATCACCAGACTTGAATTCTACAGGGCCATAAAGGCAGGTAAGAATTTTCCTCAGAAAGTGACTGTCAGCCTTTCTTTTATAACCCAAAAATGGAGTGGTAAAGGAGGAGGTCAACTGAGAGCTAATGACCGGTTAGTATATCAAAAAGGGGTCTATATGCTCAGTCTACATTCCTGGAAGTGGTTAGGTAAGGGTCTATTTGTAAGGCTGTAAGGAAGGAGGTTCTCACCCTAAATTGCACAAGAAATAAAGCCATACACCTGACCTAGGAGACAGGTGTTGTTTTGTTTGGCCTTGGATGCTTGATAGGTATTTTAGATAAATACACTGTTAGGAGTTCTTGGAAGCACACATTGCATACAAGAAAATCATTGTAGGAACCAGCTAATATATATACAAATGTTAAAATATCACCAAGACTTCTTAAACCATGGCTTGGCCTTTGGAGAAGTCTTTGACTTTTCCAAGTAGTAGTTTTTGTGATAATAACTGAATTCCATTAGATTAGGAATGTTAGACTATATCCTAAAGCTAGCCTCCAAGGTCTACTCCCTTATCTGGCCACTTCCTCCTCCTGAGGCTGACTACCAAGGTCCAGCTATCAAAGTATTGAAGTCCGGCAATCAAAATTCCCCTTTGGCTCACCTAATTAACATACCCAATTAAAATTGAACACCTCATCTTAACTCGAGGATTTCCCCTTTTACCGTTATAAACCGCCATTTTCCTAGGGGTCATGTCTGTCTCCTCTCTATCCAGAGACAGTCCTACATCCCTCTGGGACAAATAAGACTTCCTCCCTCCCCTGTTCCCTTCCCCTTCTCCCTCTTCCTCTGTCTCCTGTCTTTGTCTCTTACTCCCTGCCCTTTTTCCGTGTGGGACAAATACATCTCTGTGCTGAGAACTTGGTCTTGGAGGTCCTAAGACAATCCTTGAAGAACACTCCCCTACTAAGCTGACTGCGGACTGTGCCATGTGCTCCAGGTTCCCAGCTCTGTGAGCTGTCACCATGCTGGGGTGGGCTTTGGTGATGAGCTGTCTTGGAGTCAATTCTGCTCCTGTAAATAATTCCTGACCCACATTCCTGTAAATAACCTCAATAAAACTCATCGGTTTACCAAGTTGGACTTCTGTGGTATCCTTATTTTGGTCTGTTAGTTTCCTATTTGGGGTGAGTGGACATTTGTTCACATCGCCCCATGAATAGTGTCTGAGAGGTGAAGGGGTTGCAGCGGAGGTAGAATTCATCTCTGAGCCACAGTCTGTCATATGCAAAACGGGCTAATGTGGGGAGATGGTCCAGTGGATAAAGTGTGAGCACCCTCAGGGCTCACACATAAATGTCAGGCAGATGGTCTGCTTCTAATCCCAGCGGCTGGGAGGTGAGGCGGGGGTGGGAGGGTGCTGAGAGGGGCATCCTAGAGCAAGCTAGACTAGTTGTATGGGAGCCTGGGGTTCAGCTGAGAAACCCTGCCTCAGTGAATAAGGTGGGGAGCCAGTTCCGGGCCTTCATATGTACAGGGATACACATACAGACATTCACACAGATTTACATGAGAGAAATGGGGGACAGGGGGGAGCTAATAGGCCACAGGCCGCTGTGTGGAAGGAAAGATGAAATGACATTTTGGCTAGAAAGATCTAGGGTGGCTGTGGGAAGCCAGCCACACACACACCCATGCAGGTACAGAGATCTGGGGACACTTACGTCTCAGTGAGACAGTCACAGGCTCGGAGACCAGCTCTTTGTTTGTGTTCTTGGCTATGCACAGGTATGTGCCCAGCTGCTCTGGGGACAGTCTCCGGATAAATAGTTTCTCCCCAGTTCCGCATGGCTTCCCATTCAAGGTCCAGCTCAGCACAGGTTCTGGGTTCATGGTCGCTGCCCATCTCAGGATCACAGAGTAGTTAAGGTCACTGTAGATCACACCCTTCAAAGCCTCCGGGAAGGTCACCAGTGGGATCAAGATGGGGTTGTCTGTGAGGACAGAGAGAGAGAGGGTTTCAGGAACTTCCCAGAGACATCGACATTTCTTCTGCCTTCCCCAGGAGCGCGCGCACACACGCACGCACGCACGCACGCACGCACGCACACACACACACGCACGCACGCACGCACGCACGCACGCACGCACGCACGCACGCACGCACATTCACTCATGTATTCATTCACCCTCTCAGTCATTCACACATTCATGGAGTACAGACCTGCTGGGCCTCACCAGCTCCTGTGTCCCATTGCCTATGGGGCATCACAGTGACAGCAGTCACAGAATTAGCTATACTATTACTAATAATACTAGGTTACTGAGTAGTCAGAGTTAGGCACAATCTTTCTTCTCTCTCTCTCTCTCTCTCTCTCTCTCTCTCTCTCTCCTTCCCTCCCTCCCTCCCTCCTTCCCTCCTTCCTTCCTTCCTTCCTTCCTTCCTTCCTTCCTTCCTTCCTTCCTGCCTTCCTTCCTTCCTTCCTTCCTTCCTTCCTTCTTTTCTTTTTATGTGTATTGGTCTTTTGGCTGCATGTATGTCTGTGTGAGGGTGTCAGATCCCCCAGAATTGGAGTTATAGTCAGTTGTGAGCTGCCATGTGGGTCCTGGGAGTTGAACCCCGGTCCTCTGGAAGGGCAGCTTTAACCACTGAACCACCTCTCCAGCCCCATAGCACAATTATTTTAAGCTATTTCTCTCATAACTGAGGCATTTGATTTTTTGTTTTTATCTATCTATTCATCTATCTATCTCTATCTATCTATCTATCTATCTATCATCTCTATGTGGTTGATATATTGTGCATCCTAATAAACTTATCGGGGTGAGAGGACAGAACAGCCACTAGATAGACATAGAGGCCAGGATGGTGGCATACACACCTTTAATCCTATCCCTTGGGAGGCAGAGATCCATCTGGATCTCTGTGAGTTCAAAGTCACACTGGAAACAGCCAGGCATGGCGACTCATGTCTTTAATCCCAGGGAGTGAGGGCAGAAAGCAGAAAGGTATGTAAAGCGTGAGGACCACGAACTAGGCTGGTTAAACTTTTAGGCTTTGGAGCAGCACAGTTCAGCTGAGATTCATTCTGGATATGAGGACTCAGAAGCTTCCAGTCTGAGGAAACAGGATCCGCTGAGGAACTGGCGAGGTGAGGTGGCTGTGGCTTGTTCTGCTTCTCTGATCTTCCAGCATTCACCCCAATAACTGGCTCCAGGTTTGTTTTTATTAATAACTTTTAAGATTCATGCTACATCTCTATCTATCTATCTATCTATCTATCTATCTATCATGTATGTATGTATGTATCTACCTACCTACCTATCAATTATCTATCTGTCTATCTATCTATCTATCTATCTATCTATCTATGTACGTACGTATCTATCTATGTACCTATGTATGTATGTATGTATGTATGTATGTATGTATGTATGTATCTATCTATCTATCTATCTATCTATCTGAGACCCAGTCTCACTATGTAGCCCTGGCTGTCCTGGAACCTGCTATGTAGACCAGGCTGGCTTCAAATGCAGAGATCTACCTGCCTCTGCCTCCTAGGTGCTGACATTAAAGGCGTGTGCCACCACGACCAGCATAACTGAGTATTTTTTAAAAAATTTATTACATTCTTAAAAACATGTTTTTATTTTATGTGTAGGTATGTGTGAGAGTGTGGGGCTGTATACAGAGTCAGAGGGCAGTTTGCAGGAGTTGGTTCTCTTTTTCTACCATGTGATTGGTGGAAGTTAACTTCAGCTCATCAGGCTTGGTGGTAAGTACTTTTTACCCTCTCATCCACATCACTCTGGGCAGGTGATCTACCAGTGAGCCACACCCCAGCCCCTCACTGGGGGATTCTAGGCAGGGGCTCTACCACTGAGCCACACCCCAGCCCCTCACTGGGGGATTCTAGGCAGGGGCTCTACCACTGAGCCACACCCCAGCCCCTCACTGGGGGATTCTAGGCAGGGGCTCTACCACTGAGCCACACCCCAGCCCTCACTGGGGGATTCTAGGCAGGGGCTCTACCACTGAGCCACACCCCAGCCCCTCACTGGGGGATTCTAGGCAGGGGCTCTACCACTGAGCCACACCCCAGCCCCTCACTGGGGGATTCTAGGCAGGGGCTCAACTGCTAACTAAGCATTGCTTCTGCTCTTTATTTTGAAACAAGAGTCTCACTAAGTTAGTTGTTCAGGATGGTGATCCTCCGGCCTCAGCCTCTTGAGTAGTTGGGACTACAGGCCCAGGGCACCAGGTCTGACTGCATTAGGGGCTTTATAAGAGGAAGGAAGACTAGAGCTGACACACTTGTCCTTTTTGCCAAGTGAAACCATCTGTCCAGTTGTAGCAAACACGGGCCCCTCACTATGCGCTAGCCCCTGGGCCTCCCTGCCCCTAGAACCTTTTGCCAAACAAAATGTCAGTTTTGAAATAGAGGCTATGTGTATGGGACAGAATCTCAGGTATCCCAGATTGGCCTCAAACTCACTATGTTGTCCTGAACTACTGATCATCATGCTTTGGCCCCCACGTGCTGAGATTTGTGCTACTGTACCCCATGTTCTGATTAGTGTTTTCTTTTGTCAACTTGACTCAAGTTGCTGAAGTTATCCGGAAAGAGGGAATCTCAATTGAGAACATGTCTCCTTAAGATTGGCCCATAGGCAAGTCTGTGGGGTCATTTTCTTTTTCTTTCCTTTTTTTTTTTGGTTTGTTTGTTTTGGCTTTTTGAGACAGGGTTTCTCTGTGTAACAGTCCTAGCTGTCCTGGAATTCATTCGGTAGACCAGGCTGTCCTTTGACCTCGTAGAGATCCCCCTGCTTCTGCCTTCTGAGAGCTGGGATTAAAGGTGAGCACCACCACTGCCTGGCTCACTGGGAGCAGTGACATTCCTGAGAGGGTGTTCTGAGTGACGTAAGAAAGCAAAGTGAGGGCTGGAGAGATGGCTCAGCAGTGAACAGCACCCACACGGGGGCTCACAACTGTCTGTAACTCCAGTGACAGAGGATCCTACACCCTCATACAGACATACATGCAGGCACAACACCAATGCACTTAAATAAATTTAAAAAAAAAAAAACAAAGAAAGCAGAGTGAACATGGAGAACAATCCGGTAAGCGTTTCTCCTCCATGGCCTCTGCTTCAGTTCCTGCCCTCAGGTTCCTGCCTAGACTTCCCTTTGTGATGGACCATTGCCTGGAAGCCTAAAATACACCTTCTCCACCCAGTTTTATCACAGCAATAGAAACCCTATCTACAGCACCTGATTTCTAACTTCCATTCTTTATAAATTATCCAGTCTCTGGGAGTCTGTGATAGCAAGTTTCTCTTACAGCCTTACACGGGGTGACTAATGACTATACCAGAGATGACCTGTTGGGCTTTGCAGGGTGTTGGGAGTCTGATTTCTGAGAACTGGGTCCCTCTATGTGGGCCTCACTCACACTTGACTTGGATGTTCTCTGTTGAACTCCCGTGGGGCTTGCTGGTGTCCAGAACTTCCGTGTCTTGAGTTGCCACATTCTTGATGACCAAGCTGTCCTCTGTGTGTGGTATGTCCTGGCTAGTGTGAGGAAGTCCCAGAAGGCCCTTGGGAGAGATCCTGGCTGGTGGCTGGACTTCAGGCTCTCGGGACCAAGAAGCACTGAGAACTCCATCAAGGGTTCTGGGGACGTGCTGGTGGGTGCCAGCTCCTTCCATCTGGGCCAGCTTGGAGGCTGCTGAGCAGGTGCAGGAGGTGAGCAGGGTACCTGGAAAGAGGCAGGGAGGCGGAGGGGACATCAAGGAACAAGTGAGACCACAGGTGACATGCTACTCGCAAGTGTCACCTGCCCACAAGTGAACCAATGGTGCAGATGCTGGAGAAAGTGGTGGTGGGTTGGAACACCTGGTCCCCACCAGGCAGTGTCATTTGGGAGAGGTAATGGAGCCTAGAGAACAGATCTAGGTTTATATATATATATTTCAAGACAGGGATTCTCTGTGTAACAGCTCTGACTGTCCAGAAACTTACTTTGTAGACCAAGTTGGCCTCGAAAACTCACAGAGATCTACTTACCTCTGCCTCCCAAGTGCTGGGATTAAAGGTGTGTGCTACCACTGCCCAGCTGAGGACAGCGACTCTAAACCCATGGATCGCAACCCTCTGGGAGTCGATTGACCCTTTCATAGGGATTGCATATCAGATAATCTGCATACCAGATGTTTACATATTATGATTCATAACAGTAGCAAAATTACAGTTCTGAAGTAGCAAGAAAAGTAATTTTATGGCTGGGGTCTCCACAACATGAGGAGCTGTGTTAGAAGGTTGCAGCGTTAGGAAGGTTGAGGACCCCTGGTGTAGGAGAGAGACTCTTGCTGGAGGAAGTACATTACTGGAGGTGGGCCTTGAGTGTTTAGAACCCAGCCATGCTTCCTGTTCTCTCTCCCTTCTTCCTGGGGTTGATTGAAAATGTGACCAACCAGCTTCCTGATTGTGTGGCCATGGTTCCCAACTGGATACCAAAATTAACCCTTTTCTTTCCTAACCTGCTTGTCGGGGTAATTTTAACCACAGTAACAGGAAAGGAGTTAATACAAGAGCTAGAGAGGCCTGGAGAGATGGTGAGAGCTTGCAATCCCATTGGTGGGTAAAGACGAGAGGGTCAGGAGTTCAAAGCCAACCACATATTAAACTGGAGGCCAGCCTGGCCTATACAAGGCCCCATTTCAAACAGAAATAGATTGATTCTTGTTGTTTGTTTGTTGTTGTTGTTGTTGTTTTTAGATAGTGCCTCACTGTGTAGCCAAGGCTATCCAGGCTGACCTGGAACTTGCTTGTGGCAATCCTCCTGACTCAGCCTTCTAGAGTGCTTAAAATATAGGTCCATACTACCATGCTTTCCCCCCTCATGCTGTGTGTGTGTGTGTGTGTGTGTGTGTGTGTGTGTGTGTGTGCGTGTGTGTGCGTGTGTGTGTACGTGTGTACACATGCACGTCATGCATATGCACACTTTCATGTGTGTGCTGGTGCTCATCAAGGCCAGAGAGGGTATCAGATACCCTAGATTTGGGGCTAAAGGTGTTAGGTCTCATGTAGCAGGCTCTCTTGGACTGCCAACCCTCAAATCATGACACAGAGACTTGTTATTAATCATGAACGTTCGGCCTTAACTTAGGCTTGTTTTTAGCTAGCTTTTTTTTTTCTTTAACTTAAAATAACCCATTTCTATTAGTCTATGTGCTGCCCTGAGGCTCATTTACCTCATCTACATGCTGTCCACCCTGCTTTCCTGCTTCCTCCGTGTCTGTCTGGTGCCTGGCATCTCCCTTTCTTCCCCACTTTCTCTCTCTGTCTCTGTCTCTCTTAGATTCCTCCTAATACTTATTCTGTCTGCCCACCAGCCCCACCTATCCCTCTGCTGCCTAGCTATTGGCATTCAGGTTTTTATTAAACCAATCAGGTGCCTTAGGCAGGCAAGGTGAAGCAGAAACTCATCTTCATATAGCTAAACAGATGCAGCATAAACAAACACAACACATCTTTACACCGTTAAACAATTATTCTGAAACACATAGTTTTTTTTTTTTTTTTTTTTTTTTCTCCAAGACAGGGTTTCTCTGTGTAGCTTTGGTACCTGTCCTGGATCTCACTCTGTAGTCCAGGCTGGCCTCGAACTCGCAGAGATCACCTGGATGGGATTAAAGGCGTGCGCCACTACTGACCGGTGCAACACACAGTTCTACCAACAGCCTCGGGCAGTGCAAATATCCAGAAATGATCACAACCTGGATTGCAGGAGGATTCTGTTTGAGATAAAAGCCGGCATGCCTCAGGAACTTGTGAAGCCGATTCCCACCTGCCCAAAGGAGTCACTTCCTCTCTCTTCTGGCAGAAGGAGCATATGACTTCCTGTCCCACTTATCAGCATATCCAAGTGCACACTGGCCTCCAGGCTTCCTCTGTATCCCAAGTGCCTGTTACACATTTCAAGGCCCCAGGCCAGTCTCCTGCCTCTTCCCAGAGACTCACCCTCCTCACAGCCCGCTGTTCCCTACTCTCCCCACACTTACACTCCATTTCCCCTATTCTCTCTCTTACCCCTTCCCTTCCTCTCTGAGCCCCCAATCCCCTCTCTGCTCTATTCTCTACCATTTGTTAACTTCTGGCTCTCTCCACTGTTCTCTCCCACTTTCCTGCTTCTCTAGCCCTGGTCACGTTCAGTCCACTTTTTCGTCTTCTCTCTGCTCTCTCCCACCCCCCTCATATCTATAACGAAATCCTTAACCATGTCATGGAGCAATTATGTCAATTTCTTTACCGAGCTGCCCTCACATACAACAGGCAGTTATGGGTCACCTAGTGTGGGTGCTGGGAACTGAACTCGGGTCCTCTGGATGAGCAACCAGTGCTGTTAACTACCTGATGTCCTGAGTTAGATCCCTGGAACCCAGAGAAAAAGGTGGAAGAAGAGAACTGAGTCCATACAGTTGTTCTGTGACCTCTGTATGCACACGACAGCACCCAACCCACACATACATGCTAATAATAAAGATGATTTTGTGATGGGCAAGAATTCCAGAATCTACTCTGTAACTTGGCTCTGGAATTCTGTCTTTCATCCAGTACAGTTCAATTTTTTTCTCTTAATTTGCATTATTTAAGAGGCATTTTGCCTGCATTTATGTCTGTTTTTACCCTCAGAGGCCAGACCCTCAAGGGATCATTTGTGAGCATTCATGGGGGTGTTGGGAACTGAACCTAGGTCCTTTGCAAGTGTGAAGTGTTCTTAACTGCTGGGCTATCTCTTCAGTCCCACTCCCTTTTTTTTTTTTTTTTTTTAAGCAGGGGTTTCTCTGTGTAGCCCCTGGCTGCCTTAGAACTCGCTCTGTAGACCATGCTGGACTTAGAAATCTGCTTGCCTTGGCCCCCTGAGTGCTGGGATTAAAGGTGTGTGTTACACCACCACTGCCCAGTGACTCTCCTTTAAAAGTCAAGAACAAAATCCATATTCCCTTGGTATGGAATATGGATGTCAAGAATCCATATTCCCTATTGAGACCTAACACAAAAGAGTCCCCTCTCCCCCAATTCCTCCAGCCCCTCGGGGCTCAGAGAAGGAGGCATGTGGCTGTGTGGAGGTGACTGAGGTGTCTTTGGTAAAGACTTGAAATGGGGCTGGGGTATGGGCCTGGTGGGAGACCTTAGGAGGCATCTCTCAGAGTTTGAGAGATGAGGGGCCCTAGACTTGTATGAAGTCCCCCGGAGTGCAGTGGTGGGGAGCAGGTATGCCTGTGTAGGAGGGGTCTTGGGAAATGCCCCATGCTGCCAGCATTTGGAGAGACATGAGCAGCACGGGGCTGTGAAGGGAGTCGGAGGCTCTCTTGGGTTAGGCCCAGGGGAAGGAAGGGCTCATTATGATCTAGACAGAGAGACTCAGGGGTGGTGGGTGACGATGCTGAACTTCCTCCAGAGAGCAGGGGCTCCAAGTAGGCCCCAGCCAGAAAGATCCCTGAGTGCACACACCATCTCCCCCCATAACTCAGCCGGGAGGTGCAAACGCTTGCCCAGGACTGTTGGTCTCTCCTTCCCTCTGCGCATGCCCGGAGGGGCTCAGACCACAGCTCTGAAGTGGAGGAAGGACAGCCAGAGAGAACAGGAGAGCTGTTTGAGGTCTGCAGCCCCACTGCAGAGCAAGCCCTGACCTGGGGACCAGGAAAGCTTTATGCTGGGTGGCGTTTGGGGCTTTATTGATTCTTATTTATGTTTTGCTGGTTTTGGGGACAGTCTTACTGAGTAGCCCTGGCTGGCCCAGAACTTGCTGTCTAGACCAGGCTGGCCTCCAGCTTTCTGTGGTTCCCCTGCCTTTGCCTGCCATGAGCTGGGATTGCCACCAAGCCCACCTCAGGGCTTTAAAATGGACAGGACTGGACATTTTGGGGGCTCTTTTATGAGATCAGGTCTCATGATAGAGCCCATACCGGATCCAAACTTGTGATCCTCCTGTCTCAACCTCCCAAGGGCTGGGGTGACAGGTTTGGGCCAAAACACTTGTCTCAGAACTTTTGACCTAGGGAAGGAAGCAGTTTGTTTGTTAAGAGAGGCTCTCTCTGGTCTCCATCTTCCAGACCACTACACTTCAAAGCCCTTTTCTCCTCTCCAAGCTGTGAGACCTGGAGGAGCCATGTAAACCTTTCTGGGGTGCAGTGTGTCCAGCCTCGGCTTCCGCCCCCACCCCGCCCCCAACTCTGTGAAGTGAGGACCACACCGTTGTGTGTGTGGGGTAAATGTCACTGTCTGAAAAAAACGTAGGTCTGACTGGCAGGTAGACATGTTTAGTCCCAGTGACAATGTGCTATGTTGGCTGATACCCACCTGTTATTGTGATTATTTTATTAGTGTGCATGATGGTGGGGGTGAGGTGGTACATGCACACCCCACAGTGTGTCAGAGGACACTTGTGTGAGTCAGTTCTCTCCTCCATCTTTTCTTTTCTTTTTGGTTTTTCAAGACAGGGTTTCTCCGTGTAAGTATCCTGGCTGTCCTAGAAATCTCTCTGTAGATCAGACTGGTCTCAAACTCACAGAGATCCATCTGTCTCTGCCTCCCAAGTGCCACTACCACCCAACCCTCTCCTCCATCTTTACATGGGTTTGGGGGATCAAACTCAGGTCATTAGGCTTTCATAACCATTGAACTATCTCACTGCCCACCTCCACCTCTATTTTTTCTTTTGGAGACAAGTTCTCATGTAGCCCAAGCTGGCCTTGAATTTGCATGTAACCAGGGATGACTTGAACTCCCGATCCTTCTGCTTCCTCCCTAATGCTGGGATTACTGTGAGCATACCACATCTGGTTTTTCTGGTGTGGGGCCTCATGTAAACTAGGTGAGCACTCCACCAACTGAGACCGGTCCTCAGCACCTGGTACAGGAGTGTTCATTTATCAGTTGGAGACATGGTCTTGCTACATAGTCCTGACTAGTGTGGCCTTCACTAAGTAGCATAGGCTGGCCTCAAATTCACAGCAGTCCTCCTGCCTCAGCCTCCCAGGTTCTGAGATAATGGGCACATACTACCAGCCTGGACTGTGATAATTTTAATCAGTGTTTGTATCTCTGGGGCACGGTGGTACTCTGGAAGAAAGGGGCTGGACTCTTGAATTCTAAACCTGATCTTCACCAGTCTGGAGAGATTGGCAGGTGACCATCCCTCTCTGATTTTCTAATTCTTCTTTGTAAAAATAACTAGACCGGCCTTTGAGGCAGGAAGGGTGTGACTGAGGAGAGGCTGGTAAGGAGGCAGGCTATGTAGCTAGAACACACCTGGGATCCCAGTGTGGGAGGAGGGGAGGGGCTGAAGCAGGGGGATCTCAGGAAGTCCCAACTGAGTGGGACTACCTAGTGAGACTCTGTTTGAAGAGGATCCCTTCTCCATAACAAACAGATAGCTGGCGAATTTGCGGGTCCCCGGTTTCATAACCTGGAGGTCTGTGTGTCAGGCTATGTGGGCTCTCTGAGGGTGTCCCTTCTTTGTCCCCAACCTGAGGGGAAGCCACCGTCTCTCACGCACCTGTTAGTAGAAGTGTCTTCCAGGCAGGAATGAGGCCACGGTCTATGTTCAGAAGACAGTCCATGTCGCCCTCCGTTCCTGGACCTCTCAGGGAGTTCTGGGTAGAACCTTAAGGACACGCAGGGTCTTTTATGTGGCCCCAGCCACACCCCAATTCCACCGGCCAGGCCTCTGCCCCTAGCCCCCACCACCTATTCAAGTCCCTTCTCAGCCTCTTCTTCCTCCAGCACCGTGTTAGTGGTGGCGGGAGAAGAGCAGGCTAACCCAGGTCTCCAGGATGGAGGACTCTAGCCCCGCCCACCTCCGCAACCCGCGGAGTGATCGCCTCGGAAGAAAGGTGTGGCCCTATATCTAGCCCTGTCCCCTCACCCCCATCAGAGGGGCAGACGGCCAAAGGTCACCAAGATAGGTGGCAGCTGGGGCCCGCCTCTCCGCTTCACTGCCAGGTTCTTGTCAGTCAGCTCTGAGCTTGGCACTTCTCCGGAAAAGGAAGATGCTGTTAGTTACAGTGTACCACAGTTGCAGAGGCATGCATGGTACCAGGGCCAGAACATCCCAGGCACTTGGCAGGTGCTTCGGGAATGGCAGGGGCTCTTAAAATTGTGCTGTTTTGTTTGTTTGGGTTTCGTTTGCTTGTTTTTAGTGGTGTGTCTGTCTGTCTGTCTGGGGTGAAGTCAGAGTGTGCTTGTTTATTTGTCCACTTGACACAAACCAGACATATCTGAGAAAAGGGAAACTCAGTTGAGGAATTGCCTCCATCAGATTGGCCTGTGAGCAAGTCTATGGGGCATTTTTTTCCTTCTTTCTTTCTTTTTTAACATTTTTATTTTCATTTTTTTGGAGACAGAGTTTCTCTGTGTAACAGCCTTGACTGTCCTGGAACTCACTCTGTAGACCAGGCTGCCTCGAACTCACATAGATCCACCTGCCTCTGTGCTGGGATTAAAGGCGTTCGCTGCCACCCTTTGATTGATGGGGGAGGGCCCAGCTCACTAAGGGTGGTGCAATTCCCAGGCAGGTGGTCCTGGATTATATGAGAAAGCAGGCTGAGCAAGCCAGTGAGCAGTGCTCCTCCATGGTCCCTGCTTTGAGTTCCTGCCCCTTCTCCCTCAGTGATGGAGTGTGACCCCAGAGTTGTAAACGGAAACAAGCCATTTCCCACTCAAGTTGCTGTTGGTCACAATGTTTTGTCACAGCAGTGGGAACCCTAACTGAGACACAGGGTCTCACCACGTAGCTCTGGCTGGGCTGGAATTTGCTACGTAGACCAGGCTGGCCTCAAACTCATAAAGATCCACCTGCCTCTGCCTTTCAAGTGCTGGGACAATATTGTGCTATTAGTTTTTGTTACTGGCCCATGTTATTGTTATTTTTGAACAGGCACTCGGGTAGCCTAGGCTGGCTTCAACTTCACTTAGGTAGCCAAGGCTGGCCCTGAACTCCTGACCTTCCTGCGTCCACCTCTGGAATGGTGGGCTCTCAGGCCTGTGCTGTTTGTTAGTGAACAAATGAATGTGGAAGTGATTCAGCCAGAGAGGAGTGTTGGAATTTGAACTTGAACCCCAGTGACTCACAAACTCATGCTTTCTCTCCCAGACACAGGTCCTGGTCCACCCAGGGTCAAAGGTCGCCATGACTCTAATAATTGCTATTATCAATCAATAGCTATTACCAGATACTCGGTTAGTTATTGTCAGTTACTAACTGGCAGTTTCAGTGACTTTGCTGTAGTCATGTGTGCTGGTTTGTTTGTTTTATTTTGTCAATTTGACGCAAGCTAGGATCATCTGGGTAATAGATCCTCAGTTGAGAAAAAAAAAATGCCTCCATCAGATTGGCCTCTGGGGCATTTTCTTGATTCATGATTGATGGGGGAGGGCCCAGTCCACTGTGGACAGTGCGACCTCTGAGCAGGTGGTCCTGGGCTTTTTGGTTTTGTTTTTGAGACAGAATCACACAAAGTTGCTCTGGCTGTCCTGGAACTCACTATGTAGACCAGGTTGGTCTTGAACTCTCAGAGAGGCCTCTACTTCCTGAGTCCTAGAGTTAAAGGCATGCAATTAATCCTTAAAAAAAAAAAAAAAGAAGAAGAGTTGGGTATGGTGGTGAACACCTTTAAACCCAGCACCCCGGAGGCAGAAGCAGGCAGATCTCTGTGAGTTCCAGGCCGGCCTGGTCTACAGAGTGAGTTCCAGGCCAGCCAGAGCTACATAGTGAGACTCTGTCTCAAAAACAAAACAAAAAATTCAGTTTCATTTGAGTGTATATGCACACTCACCCCCACATGTCACTCACACATGTGGTGATCTGAGGCTGGAGACTGAACTCCAGAGTTGGTGGCAGGCACCGTGCGTTACCTCCTGCCATCATCATGGCCGTCCCCATCCTCTGCCCCAGTCTTTTGTTTTGTTTTTAATAACCCATTGAGTCTAATTAGTGCTTCCTGGATGCATATGGGCAACCTATCAGGAGCCACACTGCTCACCCATCCTCCCCAGCCATCAGTTGCCAGTAGCAACACAGCAAGGGGTGGAGCCTCATAAGCCCCGCCCACACGAGCTAGAATTTGATTGGTTTGATCTTGTGCTGGGACCCACAGCTTCAGTGAATTCATCCAGAGACCGGAGAGTTCTCTGACTCATCCGGAAGGCAAGCAATTCCCAGCTCTCCTCATCCTTCTGCTCTTACCGGAGAGTCTGACTCTCTTTCTCTCCTGTGACCTGAACAAGATCAGCGCCTTACCAGGCAGGTTCAACACAGAGTCAGAGAGCCTACACAGTGCCTGGGACAGAGGGCCACACGCTTCTGAGGCTTCTGTGAATTGACAGCCACGTCATTTTGTGAAGCTCCTCCATTCCAGTTAAACAATAACAACTCCCCAAAGCAAAGTAACTTGTTCTTCTAAATCCACACTCTGTCTGCTCTATCGACCTCCAGCCTCCCAGTAAGGGCTTGCTGTAAGAGATGCTTATCAGCTCACTGACATTTCCTTCCTTCCTTCCCTTTTTTTCTTTCTTTCTTTCCTTCTTTCTTTTCTTTTCTTTCTTTTCTTTTTTCTTTCTTTCTTTTCTTTTTTCTTTCCTTCTTTTTTCTTTCTTTCCTTCCTTCTTTCCTTCTTTCTCTCTTTCTTTCCTTTCTCTCTCTTAAAAATAATTTCCTTATCTTTATGTGCATTGGTGTTTTAGCCTGCATGTATATCTATGTGAGGGTGTCAGATCTTGGAGTTACAGACAACTGTTAGCTGCCATGTAGGTGCTATAAATTGAACCCACATCCTCTGGAAGAACAGCCAGTGCTCTTAACCATGGAGCCATCTCTCCAGCCCCTCCTTTTTTTCTTGTCTTGTCTTTTCTCTCTCTCCTTTCCCTCCCTCTTTTTTTCTTTTTTCTTTTTTCTTTTTTTTGTCTTTTCTAGACAGAGTCTCTCTCTCTCTCCCTCTCTCTCACACCTTGGCTGGCCTGGAACACTCTGTGTAGTTCAGGCTGGCATCGAACTCACAGAGATCCGCCTGGCTCTGCCTCCCGAGTGCTGAGATTAAAGGCGTGCACCACCACCACCCAGCTACATTTATTTTATTTGTATAGGTGTTTTGCTTGCATTTATACGCAGTGCTCAAGGAGGGCAGACAAGGACATCAGCTATCCTGGAACTGGAGTTACTGACAGTTTTGAGCCACCATGTGAGTTCTGGGAATCGAACTCAAGTTGTCTGGAAGAAGAGTCAGGTCCTAACCACTGAGCCAACCCTCCAGCCCCCACTGAGTGTTTTCTCCACTAGTATGTATGCACACTTCTACTCTGCAGTACCACACGGGAAAAAAGCATGAGCATTTCTCCGTGCACAGGGGACTGGAGAGAGTCAAGGTCATTGGAACCACCCCTGATTTCCACCTTATTTTGTCTTTATGTCTGGGGAATAATTTTGGACAGATCTCAGAATTCATGTGAATGCATGTGTGCATGGTGCGTGTGTGCGCACATGATTCTTCACATGAGTGTGAGGCACATGAGGGGGTGCAGGTGTATGTGCGTATGTGAGTGTGTGTGGAGGACTGAGGCTGATATCATGAGACTTTCTTGATGGCTCTCCACCCGTTTCATTAAGGCAGAGACCGCCATTGAAGCCAGAGCTTGCCAGTCAGCTAGTAGCTAGCCAGCTTGTTCCAGGGATCTTGACTCTGCCTTCTGAGATCTGGATTTACAGGCAGGCCACCATGCCCACCTGGCGTTTATGTGGGTCCTAGAGATTCAATATGAGGTCCTTACCCTTGTTTGGCAAATGAAACCATGGAACCATCTTCCCCAACTCTAGATTTAGAATTCTTTGTTTTTTTTTTTGTTTTTTTTTTTTTTTTAAGATTTATTTATTTATTATGTATACAGTGTTCTGCCTGCATGTGTCCCTGCAGTCCAGAAGAGGGCGCCAGATCTCATTACAGATGGTTGTGAGCCACCATGTGGATGCTGGGAATTGAACTCAGGACCTCTGGAAGAGCAGCCAGTGCTCTTAACCTCTGAGCCATCTCTCCAGCCCTAGAATTAGAATTCTTGACAGAGGATTCTCTTCTTTCTATAATTTGAAAATCCTGCCAATGCTGGTGGGAAATCAGCTTTTATTTGAATTGTGCCTTCCACAACACCCCCTGTAGTTGGTTGTTTTATTCTTTACTCCTTTTGGTTCTTTGCTCTTTGGGTCCTACCACCCAGCTCCCAAATAAATCACAGAGTCTTAGTCTTTCTTACACATGCCCGGCCTTAGCTTGGCTTATTTCTAGCCAGCTTTTCTTAAATTATCCTTTTACCTCTGAGCTTTTACCTTTCTCTATTTCTGTATACCTTTTCTTCACTCCTTACTCTGTGGCAGGCTGTGTATCAGGGTGGTTGGCCCAGTGAGTCCTCCTCCTTCTCTCGCTCCTTTCTCTCTTTTTCTCCTATTTATTCTCTCTGCCTGCCAGCCCTGCCTATTCTTTCTCCTGCCTCACTATTGGCTGTTTAGCTCTTTATTAGACCAATCAGGTATTTTAGACAAGCACACTAACACAGCTTCACAGAGTTAAACAAATGCAACATAAAAGAATGCAACACATCTTTGCATTGTCAAATAAATGTTCTACAGTGTAAACAAATGCAACACATCTTAAAATAATAATCAACAACATTTCCCCCCTTTTGTTTAAATAAAAAACGAAAGGGTTTAACTTTAACATAGTAAGAGTATTTGCAACAAAAACAGTTATCAAGTAAGAATTACGTTTACAGTATTCAGCCCATTTGTATTTAGCAAATTAAGAGAAAACTCTCCATTATCTAGCCTATCTTAGTGAATCTAAAGTTTTATACCTAATTTACTTTCTATCATAACTAAGGAAAACTATAACTCTAATCATTTAGTCTTTAACTCCATCAAAGACCCCCATAAGGATATAGTATTACCTAATGACAGGGGCATCTTCCTGCCTGGACAGTCACCTAAAGTTCCTCTACAATGTTGGGGCATCCATCTCCAGCCTACTGGCCCAGAATATTTAGTAAACTTGTCAGTGAAGCAGGAAAATTGAAGGACTCTCCTGCCCTGTATTGGCAATGTTCGTCAGTCACTTGCCTCTGTGTCCTGCAGAGTGTCTGGCAGACTCCTCTGTGAAGCAGGACCCTGAAGGTCCATCCCACCTTGTTTTGGCAAAGTTCAGCACTCACTTTCCTGTGTGTCCTGCATATCCAGTTTGTACAGCATATTGTCAACAGTCCAGGCAAAAGCAGTTTCTTGCCCAAATGGCTAGTCTTGCCACAATGAAAGACAACTCCTATGGAGTTTCTTTGATGCCCATCATCCTTTTATGAAGTAATTTGGTGGTGCCAGGAGCAAATGTGTCTCAGTGTCATGAAAATCCCTAAGTTAATAAAACATTATAAATGCCATAATATATAGGCCTTTGAGGTGTTTGAAGCCCATTTATCTGTCTAAATATATATCTCTGTATGATCTTGAAAACATGCCTAACATATTTACAAATCTGATTGTTATAGATGACTAACTACTAACCTATGTTTCTTGATTATAATAGCTTTCAAAAACTAGAACTTTACCTTATATTTTCCAATGAACTGCATAGGAACAATACCTTAAACAAGAGCTGAAAAACATATACAGTGTAACAAAAATAACTTTAAATTTGTATAAATATAAATATTCCCCTAAGTGATAACAAACATGCATAACCCACCAAATAACCAATGTCCTCCCACCACACATTTATTGGGAATGTGGCTGTTGTTTTCTCTAGACTGCTTCCTGTTGTCTGTGGGCAAAGCATCTTTAGGGGTTCTTGAGAAAACTGAGATATTGGCCAAGTCCTGGGAAGACCAGTTGTAACCTTTGTTGATAGAGATCATCTGTCATGTTTCAGGAGTTCTCCCTTGATCACACCTGATCCATATTAACCTGGAATCCACAGACTGTTGTTCCTGTGGAAACAAAAGCAAAACTGCTTCTCCAAAGCAATGCATCTTTCTTTTCTTTCTTTCTTTCTCTCTCTCTCTCTCTCTCTCTCTCTCTCTCTCTCTCTCTCTCCCTCCCTCCCTTTTCTTTCTTTTTGGTTTTTTGAGACAGGGTTTCTCTGTGTAGTTTTGGTGCCTGTCCTGGATCTCACTCTGTAGACCAGGCTGGCCTCGAGATCACAGAGATCTCCCTGCCTCTGCCTCCCAAGTGCTGGGATTAAAGGCCTGCACCACCACTACCCTGCAGCAATGCGTCTCTTAAGTTCTATTTTCCAAATATAGTTTTTTTTTTTTTGACTTCCATTTTACAGTTAACGCATTCCTAAAATATCTAGGCTGGTTGATTTCAGCAGTCCCTCTTTAGTCCATGTCTCTTAGCAGCCGTTGTTTGCTTATCAAGAATCAAAAAATTCAAAATCAATATAATACTGTCCAGGATCCACCCTGTATTTCCCATCCCTATGTGGCTTATCTTTTTCAAATTTCTACTCTCTTTAAAGAATTTACTTTTATTTTTTAAACAATTTCTTTATGTGACTGTCTTTCTTTCTTAAGCCTATGCACACTGTAAAACACACTGGAACCTGTTTAGAGGTTTTTCCGTCTGGATCCCTTTTACTGCATGTTTTTTTAACCTTTTTTGACCATGTGGGCAAGCTTTAAGCTGCTGAGCTACAGCTGGGTCCTTCTTGGTTCAGGAGAGCCGAGCCTCAAGCTCTTGGCCTGGTCTGACCAGGAATTGCATCCGACTTCCCCAGACCTCTAGAATGCTGATGCTTGCTTGCGCTGTGGCAGGCATTTGTACTTAATTTTTTTTGTTGTTGTTGTTGTTCCTATTTAACGTACTGGCTGCTCAAGGGCTTGCCTTAAGGCAGAAACTCTTAAAGGAGCTCTGTCTGGGTTTGTGTGTTTCTCAGCTTTCTCCAGCCCTAGGTGGAAATTCTGGCCCATGTTGGAATGGCAAAATGCAGTTGTTGTTTTTTTTTTAAAAACTCTTTACTCTTTTTGGCTCTTTGTTCTTTTGAGAGACCCACCTCCCAACTCCCAAATAAATCACAAGGAGTCTTATTCTTATGAATGCCCGGCTTTAGCTTGGCTTATTTCTAGTCACCTTGTCTTAACTTAAATTATCCTGTGTTCCTTATACCTCTGGGCTTTTACCTTTCCCTGTTTCTGTATACCTTTCTCCGTGGCTGGCTGTGTAGAAGGGTGGCTGGCCCCTTGAGTCCTCCTCCTTCTCTCACCCATTTCTCTCTTTTTCTCCTTCCCTATATTCTCTCTGCCTGCCAGCCCTGCCTATCCTGTCTCCTGCCTCACTATTGGCCGTTCAGCTCTTTATTAGCCCAATCAGGTGTTTTAGACAGGCACAGCTGTTAGGATCCTGCCCTCACTCATGCACATGTGCAGCTCGGGATCTTGCATCTTACGTCATCAGGGGCACTGGCAACTACAGTACGTGCAGTGTGGTCACGCAACCTGCGCCTTAAAAGCCGGATGAAGACCCCATACTCTCTCTGCTCTGCTCCCTTCCCCCCACCATCTTTCTCTCTCTCCAGGCCTGGCTCTCCTCTTTCCCATCTCACCCTTTCCCTCCTACTAAGCTCTAAAAACTAACACTGGGTTCTGTCATGACCGTGACCTTTCCACACGGTAACCAGCACCACCACCAGTGCTGTTCATCATCCTTTCAAAAGTCACACAGCTTCACAGAGTTCAACAAATGCAACATAAAAGAATGCAACACATCTTTGCATCATTAAACAGATGTTCCACACCATAAACAAATAGAAAATCACAACATGTCCACACGGTTGGGCTTGCCCGGCGGACTGCCTAATTATTTCCGGTTCAAAATAGCCATTTCCAGGTCAGAACATCTCGCGTGGCTAGGACTCCGTGGCTTTACATGGTTGCGTAAAGCGTGCACGGCCATGTAATCTACACACATTCGTGGAGTAGCCACATGCGGTCCTGTACGCATGCGCGGCCCACTCTTTAAAAAGCCGGCGCCATTTTGCACAGGTCTCTCCTCTCTTCTCTCTCCCTTGTCTCCTCACCCACGTGTGCTTCACACAGGCCTGTCACCTCTATCCTTTATCCTCTTAATAAAAACTCTTCTGTGGATTTGTCGTGTTTGGGGCATGTTCCCCGCGGGGTAAGAGTGCCGCCTAAATAACTAACAGGGGGTCTTAAAAATCCCTTCACAAGCCCAGGCCAAGGACATCCGTGCAGTTCATAGTGGCTGGAAGGTGTGGTGGCAGGAGGGATAGTGGCTGGTCCCATTGCCACCACAGTCAGGAAGCAGAGAGAAATGAAGGCCGGAGCTTAGCTGACTTGTTTCTTTGTACTCATTCTGGACCTGCAGCAGCCCATGAATGCAGCTGCCCACGTTCAGGGTGGACCTTCCCACTTTGATTAACCCAACCTGGAGATTCCCTTACACTCCTGCCCAGAGTCTGGTCTTGTTAATCCCATAACTCCACTGGTTGAGAATAAGACCATCAGCACAGTTTAAAGCCAAATTTGAAGCAAGCCTTAATTAAATACTGGCCAGATGGGTGGACTCTGGCCAGGTCCATACCTGGCTTCCTGGATATGGCCCCAAGTCATGGTTTGCAGGGGCTTAAAGTATTACCCATCAGGTCCAGTCAGGGGCAAGCATAAGTCCTGATTTATTTCCTGCCTGTGAACCTCTGCCCACATGTGATCAAGCACATCGGTGCAGCTGCGTCAAACAAACTTGTGTCGAGGAGGGGGTGAAGACATATGGCTTCTTATCTCCCATAAACAACAGCCTCCACATTTCAGGAACTATCTGTCCTTGGGCAAGGGGCTTGCGGATCATAATAATTAAAACTTAAAACATAACTTTGGCTCTCACAGTCTTCTGGGTGATTCTAGATCCTGACAAAGTGACAGTCACTATTACCTATCAGACATTAAGAAGAAGATTTGGGGCAGAGATAAAAACAAGTGCAGCGGGCAGTGGTGGTGCACGCCTTTAATCCCAGCACTCAGGAGGCAGAGCCAGGCGGATCTCTGTGAGTTCGAAGCCAGCCTGGTCTACAGAGTGAGTTCCAGGATATTTACACAGAAAAACTTTGTCTCAAAAAAACCAAACCCGGCTGGAGAGATGGCTTAGAGGTTAAGAGCACTGGCTGTTCTTCCAGAGGACCTGAGTTCAATTCCCAGCAACCACAGGGTGGCTCACAACCATCTACAATGAGATCTGGTGCCCTCTTCTGGCCTGCAGGATGAACACTCACTGTATACATAATAAATAAATAAACCTTTTAAAAAAACGGGGTTGGGGATTTAGCTCAGTGGTAGAGCACTTGCCTAGCAAGCGTAAGGCCCTGGGTTCGATCCTCAGCTCAAAAAAAAACAAAAAACAAAAAACAACAACAAAAACCCCAAACCAAACCAAACCAAAAAACCACCACCACCACTACTACCACCACCACCACCACCAGGACAAGTGCAAAGGCCTTGAGGCAAGAAGTTGCTGAGTGTTTACAAACCAAACCATGGGGGAGGCCGGTGTGGCTGAAGTGGAGGGCTTGCAAGAATGGGAGGTGAGGGTGGAGTCCTGGGGCCACTGTAGGAACTTTGGCTTTTTCTGGTGAGTCAGGAACCCTGGGAAACTTCTGAGCAGAGGAGGGACATAAACAGCTCGAGGTGTTCATGAGACACCAGGAGCAGGGAGGGGGTATGGCAGCGACTGGGGTAGTCCAGATGGGAGACAGGACATGGCATTGCAGGGATGCAGCTGGTACCCCAGTAAACAGTCTCCTTTCCTCCCTCTCTAACTCCCTCCATCCATCCCTCCTCCTCCCACTTCCATCCTCCCTGACACTCTAGCTGGAACCCAGTGCCTTACAAACGCCATGTGTATCCAGGCGAGCTTGACACAGCTTGCAGCCGTCTGACGGGAAAGCCTCAACTGAGGAACTGCCTAGGTCAGATTGGCCTGTGGGCCTGTCTGTCGGACAGGCCAGAGATCCAGAAATGAGCTCAAGATGGATTGTAGAGGGATTTCTGGACATTAGAGAAAGCCGGCTTTCCTCAGGAACTCGTGAAACTGGTTCCCACCTGCCAAAAGGAGTCACTTCCCTTCCCTGGGGCAGAAGGGATTTGTGGTGCTTATTAGCATAGCAAAGCGCAACAAGTGCCTATTACACATTTCAAAGCCATCCCGCCTCTTCTCACCTCCCAGGCTGCCCTCCTTCCAGATGTGTTACAGTGGGAAGGTCCCCCCCCCACCACTATTATCTCCCTCTCCCTTAGATAACCCTGGCCACGTCCAGTCTGTTTCCATTTCTCTCTACTCCAGACTCCCCCAGATGCCTCTGGATATTTTCTTAGTCACAATAAAAACCATCCCCCTGCCAGGTGGTGGTGGCACACGCCTTTAATTCCAGCACTCGGGAGGCAGAGGCAGGCGGATCTCTGTGAGTTCGAGGCCAGCCTGGTCTCCAAAGCGAGTTCTAGGAAAGGTGCAAAGCTACACCTTTTCGAGAAACCTGTCTCGAAAAACCAAAACCAAAACCCAAACCAAACCCCTTCCCTGTAATAACGGAGAGGTCATGTCGGGAGTATCTTTACTTCACCCTCTCATGTACGTCGGTTGGCTGTGTTAACACCAGCTGGGGTCATCTTGGGAAGAGGAGCCTCAACTGAGAAAATCTCTTTCTTTCTTTTTTTTTTTTTTTTTTAGGATTTCCATTGTTAATAGCTGAATGACTTCTTTCTCCCCCTGCTGCTGCAATAAATCCAATTGAGCTGAATTAAAATGTAAAAGGCTAGGTTTATTTAGGAAGTAGTCGCTCCAGGGTGAGTTCGGGGGCTCTGAAGTTGCGGGTGTTGGGATTCGGACCCCACTCCAGCTGCATGACTGCTCACGTGCGGTTCAGGAGCTAAGCAAGGGTCTTACATCTTCTGTCATCAGTGTGAGCTGGTGATTACGTGTATGCATGGGTGGTCACGCAATCAGCGCATGCGTGGTGGCATAGCTCCGTAAGTGTGACTGTGCATGTGCCTGGAAACGCTTAAAAAGATGGACACAGCCGGGCGGTGGTGGCGCAGGTCTTTAATCCCAGCACTCAGGAGACAGAGCCAGGTGGATCTCTGTGAGTTCGAGGCCAGCCTGGTCTACAGAGTGAGATCCAGGAAAGGCGCAAAGCTACACAGAGAAACCCTGTCTGGAAAAACCAAAAAAAAAAAAAAAAAAAGATAGACACAGACGCCCACCTCCCTTCTCTCTCTGTCCCCCCGCCCATCTTTCTCTCTCTGCTCTCTGCATGTGCTTCTCCATGGGCCTGCTTCTTTTGTCCCCCCCCCCCCCAAAAAAAAAGCTCCGGGTTTTGTTGTGACTAATGAGCTTTCCTCGAGGTAACTAGTTCTGCTTATCATTTTTAAAACCATCAGCGGGGCTGGACTAGGTTGGGGACTTTGTAGGAGCTGGGTGGGAGGCAGTGAAGTGCTCGGTCAGGTATTGGAGTATTGGCTAGGTTTGGGGTTCGGTAGATGTGTCCTGAGTCCAGTGGTCACTTTGGAATGAGGAACTAAGTGTGCTCTTTGTCCAGTGTTTCTGGCGGGTATCTCTTTGTCCGGTTCTTCCATTCTCTGCAAGGACCGGCTTCTGGCTGGAAAGGGGGCGGGGACTTTTTGTCCTGGAACCTCCAGCCTAACAAAAGCGACTCGGAGAGGAAAGGGTTTATTTCAGATCACAAGTAACGACATCAGTCGTTTCATGAAGGGAAGTCAGGGCAGGAACCTGGAGGTAGGAACTAATGCGGAGACGATGGAGGGGTGCTGCTTACCGGCTTGTTCTTCCTGAGTTCCTCAGCTTGCTTTGTTATAGAGCCCAGGACCACCAGCCCAGGGATGGCACTGTCCATCGTGAGCTGGACCCTCCTACATCAATCACGAATCAAGAAAATGCACCGCAGGCCAGTCTGGTGGGGGGCACTTTCTCAATTGAGGTTCCCATCTCCTAGATTACTAGCCTGGGTCAACTTGAGAGAAAACAACCAACAATGCATGCCTCCATCAGATTGATGTGGGAGGACACAGTCAACCTTGGGCTGCTGGTCCTGGGTTCTACAAGAAAGCAGGCTGAGCAAATGAGGAGCAAGCCAGGAAACAGCAACCCGCCATGGCCTCTTGCTTCAGCTCCTGCCTCCGGGTCCCCACCTCGGCTTCCCTCCATAGACTTTGACCCAGGATATGTGAGCCGAAGGAGCCCTTTCCTCTCCAAGTTGCTTTTGGTCCTGGTTTTTACGGCAGCAATAGAATCCTGACTGGGACTGTGGGGGATTATCTTGATAATTAATTGATACAGGAGGGCCCAGCTTGTTGGTTTTAAATCCTCGGTGCTGAAAGGTCACAAGGCACAGCAAAACCCAGCTTCAGAGCTTTATTAGGAGGAAATGGAGTGGAGGGGCACAGAAGAGCGTGACCAGGCCTGTGAAAGACATGTGCAGGGAGGGAGTGGGGAGCAGAAGAGACCCGAGGAGTCTGAGACCGGCTTTTTAAGGATTTCCCTGCACAATGTGGGCTTACAGAGCTACGCCACACATGTGCAGATTGCATGACCACCCCACGCATTACGCATTACGTCACACAGCGCACGGATGATGTAAGATGTAAGGCCCCTTGCTTGGCTACTGAACTGCGCATGTGCGGTCATGCAGCTGGAGGAGAGAGAGAATCCTAACACAGCCCACTGTGGGCAGCAACATCCCTAGGCGGGCGGTCCCGGGCTGAATAAGAACGCTAGCTAGGGGTTGGGGATTTAGCTCAGTGGTAGAGCGCTTGCCTAGCAAGCACAAGACCCTAGGTTCAATCCTCAGCTCTGGGGAAAAAAGAAAAAAAAAAAAAGCTAGCTAAGCATAACCCTGTGAGAAAGGCCAGAGAGTGAGACATCAAACAGCGTTCCTCCATGGTTCCTGCCTTGATTTCTCTCCGTGAATGAACTATGACCCGGAAGTGTAAGTGAAATCAATCTTTTCCTCCCCAGGTCATTTTGTTGTTGTGGTGGTGTTTGTCACAGTAACAAAAGGAAAGCAGGGTGATACATTAACTCCTTTTCTCCTCACTGTGCCCAAATCTTAGACTAGAAGCAATTTGGGCCAGACAGTGGTGGCAACATGCCTTTAACCCCAGCACCTGGGAGGCAGAGGTAGGCATTGGGGATCTCCAGCTCAGGCCCCACTGAAAGATAGGTAAACAGCACTGGTGGTGCTGCTGGTTACCATATGGAAAGGTCACAGTCACGACAGAACCCAGGGCTAGTTTTAGAGCTTTATTAGGAGGGAAAGGGGTGAAGGGAAAGAGAGGAGAGCCAGGCCTGGTAGGGGAGGGAAGCGGGGAGCAGAGCAGAGAGAAAGCAGAGAACAGAGAGAGGGGGTGAGGGTCTGCGTCTGGCTTTTTAAGGCACAGATTGCATGACCACGTAGTCACCAGTGCCTGCTGATGACCTGAGGCACAAGACCCTGAGCTGTGCTGTGCATGTACAGGATTATGATGATATTTTATTTGTACTGAAATGTGATTTTATTTGTATGTTAATAAATAAAGTTGCCTGGGCGTCAGAGCCAATAGCAAGCCATAGCAGAAGTTGGGCGGTGCTGGCACACGCCTTTAATCCCAGCACTTGGGAGGCAGAGCTAGGCAGATCTCTGTGTGTTCAAGAATACAGCCAGTGCAGGGGCGGTGGTGGTGCACGCATGTGATCCCAGCACTCCGGAGGCAGAGGCAGGTGGATCTCTGTGAGTTCGAGGCCAGCCTTGTCTACAAAGCGAGTTCCAGGACAGCCTCCAAAGCTACAGAGAAACCCTGTCTCAAACAAAACAAAACAAAACAAAACAAAACAAAACAAAAATAGAATACAGCCAGCCTAGAGACACACGCCTTTAATCTCAATACCAACCATAGAAGACCTGGAGGTCTGTACCACAGACAGTGACAAGGAGGTCATGTGGTTGGGTTTACAACCAATGAGAAGGCAGAAAAGGACAGCAGGGGCAGGAAGGGTAAGGAGGTTTTAAGTCTCAGCTCTCAGCTATTGCTCTGACCTCTTGGCGTTTAACTCTGCAATTGGCTCTGTGTTTCTTATTTAACCAGTCGGTTACATCTACACAGGATCCTAACACCCATTTCAAACCCCACCCAGATATTTGACTGGGAACTCCGCCCCACTCCTCCAAACCCTGCCCTCAGAAAACCCGCCAAGTGGTAGCTCCTTCCCTGGAGCTCCTCAAGACTGCACCTACAGGTATTTAAGGTCTGGTCCACAGACCTTCTGCGGGGTTTTTCCTCTTCTCCTGAGATCACCCAGGGATGCTTTGCACATTAAATTTGGACTTTTAATTCAGTTTGATTTGGCTTATTACATTGGCAAAGTTACTCATTACCGGGAGACTTTCAAAATACATATCAGTAGGTGGATCTCTGAGTTTGAGGCCAGCCTGGCCTACATAGTGAGTTCCAGGCCAGTCAGGGCTACACAGAGAAACCCTGTCACAAAAAATAAAAACAAACAAGCAAGAAGCAACTTGGGCTAAGGATGCAGCTCAGTTTGTGGCTTTGCATGCATGAAACCTTGGGTTCCATCCTCAGCCTGCATCAACCAGACACAGCAGTGCATGCCTGAAATCCCAGCACCTGTGGGGCAGAAGCAGGAAGAGGAGTTCTAAGCATCCTCTGCTACACAGTGAATTGAAGACAAGAGCCTGTCTTAAAAACAAACAAACAAACAGCTTGAGTGGGGAGAAGTTAATTTTGGCTTATGGCCCGGGAGATGCAGTCCATCATGGCGGAAGATGTGGTATAGGGTATAGTGGGAGTGAACTGTTTATTGGCATCTCTGCGGGCCAAGGAACAGAGCTGGCTTAGACCCCGAAAGCCTAGCCGGGTGATGGTGATGCACAGGCCTTTAATCCCAGCACTTGGGAGGCAGATCTCTGAGTTCAAGACCAGCCTGGTCTACAGAGCAAGTTCCAGGAGAGATATCAAAAATTCAAAACAAAACAAAATAAAACAAAAAGAGCCCCAAAGCCTCTCCTCTGTGGTCCTATGTCAGCTAGCTACACCCCATGGCCAAAAGGTCCCAGGACCTCCAGAGCAATGCCATCATTGGGGAACTAAGTGTTCAAACACACAAGCCTATAGGGAGCATTTCACAGATGGTGACACCAGGCAAGAATTCCAGTGCTGAGCTAAGTCCCCAAACTCTGGATAATAATTAGTAACAATAATTATTACTATTCTGGTTTTGCGTGTGCATATTTATGTGAGTGTGTACAGTGTGTTTGTACAGATGCATGTGAGTGTAGGTGCCACGGTATGTGTGAAGTTCTTGGGATAGCCTTAGGTGTGGATCCTTGCTTTCCACCTCACTGGAAAGGAAGTCTCTTCTCATTCGCTACTGTGTACACCAGGCTAGCTGGCCCTCGAGTTCCCGGGCTTCTTTTAACCTCAGTCTCTAGACTTAACATAGGACTGCTGGGATCATAGAAGTGAGCTACCATATTTGGCTTTTACGCTGGCTTCGGGGATCTTAATTCAGGTCCTGACCAAGCAAAACATTTCCCTAGCTCCAGATGTTTAGATTGATTACTTCACGTGTATGGGTGTTTTGTCTGTACGTGTGTCTGGGCACCACATGTGTGTAGTGCCTGCAGAAGCCAGGAGAGAGAGACAGATCCTCTGGAACTGGAGTTACAGATGGTTGTGAGCTGCCATGGGGGTGCTGGGAACTGAACCCGAGTCCCCTGGATGAGTAGCCAGAGTTCTTAACCACTGAGCCATCTCTCCAGCCCCCTAGTTTTTGTTTTTGAGACAAAAAGAAAAATCTCAGTATGTAACCCACGCTGGCCGGGGACTCCTGACCCTCTTGTCTCCCTAGTGCTGGGATATTTCAGTGTGTGCCACGATGCTGACTTGTATTTCCTTTTCTTTTACACTAAAGACGTCTTATGCTCTTTCCTGCATCCTAAGAGGGCTCCTCTTCCAGGAAGGCTTCTTGCCCTCCAGGACTCTCTCAGCCTCCTCCTTTTATGACCAGGATCCACCCCCATGCACATGCTTGCTCATTTAATTAGTATTTCTTGGCTGTTCACAGATGGCTTGGCAACCAGCCTAGCTTTTGTAAGTTCAGAGTAACTGGCTTTTATTGTTTTTATTAGCATTGCTGTGGGCCATAACAGTCTTTATCCCTGGTCCTCGAGGTCCCAGGGATTCCCGTCTGCGCGGAGACAGGAGAGTGCTCCCCGGGTTGACAAAGTTTGTTCCTTCCCTGCCCCCAGCACAGCTCACTTCCCAGCCGCTGTCCACTCTGTGCAACAGGCTGTGTGTGCCAGCCAGGAGAGGGACAGCCTGGCCCGCTGACACCAGGCGCCAGGACTCATGGTGCCTGCTGGCTTCCATGGCTGCCTGTGGACGGGAATCCTTCTCTCAGGTGGGGCCTGCTTCCTGCAGACAGACTATGTTGGGTGGAAGTGTGTGTGTGTGTGTGTGTGTGTGTGTGTGTGTGTGTGTGTGTGTGTGTGAAAGAGACACACAGGAAGAAAGAGAGGCAAGGCAGAAATAAAGCAGACACCAAAGCGTTAACAAAAAGAGACTAAAATGAAAAAGATTGGAAGGCCAGAGAGAAATATCTTTCTCTTGATAAGGGAGAGAGATTGGGAAAGTCAGTGAGGGAGGGGAAAGAATGGGAGGGAGAGAAAGGGGGAGAAAGGGAGAGAGAGAGAGAGAGAGAGAGAGAGAGAGAGAGAGAGAGAGAGAGAGAGGAGGGAGGGAGGGAGGGATGAGAGAGAGAGAGAACCTAGCAGAGACAGGTGAATGGGAGTGGGACAGGTAGAATTGTCCCAAACCCTAGTGGTCCACACATCAGTGTGGAACAGATATGAAATTCACATTTAATGAACATTTGAGATGAAAGTGGCTGGATAGATGGGTCTACAGTTTTTGGTTTGTTTGTTTTTTTGCATTTGTGCAACTTTAAGGACCAGAGTTCTGATCCCAGAACCATGTAACAAGCAAGACATGGGCTCAGGCAAGCCTGTAACCTCAGCAATGTGGGAGGAAGACAGAAGGATCTCTGGGGCTTGTTGGCTTCCAAGAGGAAAAAAAAATGACCTTCAGATTCAGGGAGAGACCTTGACTCAAAGAAATAAGGTGGAGAGAGACAGAGGAAGGTAGGTGGTGACCTTTGGCCTATGCATGCATAGGCACAGGCGCCCACATGTATATGAGTACATACACTGTGCATGTGCACGCCCACATGAGCGCGCGCGCGCGCGCGCGCGCGCGCGCACACACACACACACACACACACACACACACACACACACACACACAAGGGCTGCTAGAGTACTTTGATAAAGCAAAGCACTTGAAGGTGGAGAAAGGATTTTGTGATGGGTCCTCCTCAGACATAAGGACTCAGCCCAGCTTTGCTGTGTGACCCTGAGCCAATGCTCCCCTCTCTGGGTCATGGCTGACTTGACGGCTGGACAGACTTTGGGTCCTCTCAAGAGGCTGATGTAGATGTAACAGTCTTATTAAATAAGAAACACAGAGCCAAATGCAGAGTTAAAAGCCCAAGAGGTCAGAGCAGTAGCTGAGAGCTGAGACTAAAAACCGCCTTCTTACCCCTCACTGCCGCTGCCGTCCTTCCCCTCAGCAAGAGACCTACTTCCTGTGTGTCTGTTTTTTTTATTGACTTTCTGTTTTGCCTTCTCATTGGTTGTAAACCCAGCCACATGACCTCCTCATCACTGTCTGTCTGTACAGACCTCCAGGTCTTCTATGGTTGGTATTGAGATTAAAGGTGTGTGTCGCCATGCTGGTTGTATCCTTAAACACACAGAGATCTGCCTAGCTCTGCCCCCCAAGTGCTGGGATTAACAGTGTGCAACCACCACCGCCTAGCTTCTGCTTTCTGCTATGGCTTGCTCTGACCCCAAGACAACTTTATTAACATACAAATAAAATATCACCATATTTCCCCTTTTCTATTTTAATAAAAAGAAAAAAGGAAAAAAGTTATAAGAAAAACTGTATACTATATACAAAAGTACAATAACTATATATTATATATATAAGCAATTTACCTAAACAATGTCTAGTCCATTTGCATTTGACAAATTCAGAGAAAATAATTCCATTATCTATCCTATTTTGGTAAGTCCAAAATGTACTTGATTCACTTTCTATCCAAACTTACATTACTAACAGAACTAATAATGTCTTTTAAATTTATACACTTACTCTTTAGTGAGATTCTTTTCTAAAATTCTTAACAAGGAAAACTATAACTATTTAAACTTTAAATATAACTATCTAATCTTCAACTCCCTCAGAGACCCAAGAAGGAAATATTACCTTATTTTTTACAAATTATTACAAAAATAAAAACAGGAAGGGCACGCAAGCAGCATCCAAAAAAAAAAAAATAATAATAATGTGAGTTGACAGAAACAGCCAGCTGCCTGGACAGTCACCCGAGGTTTCTCTGCAGTGTTGGGGCATCATCTTCAGACTATAGGCTTAGCGTATCTGACAGACTCATTTGTGAACTAGGATGTACACAAGGTCAACAGTTCGACCTCACATTTGGTGAGAGCATTCCATGTACCAGAAACACCTGAATTCCATTGGTGTCATGTCGTGATTCAGGATTTTAAATTCTGGAAATTGTTGATGTTTTTTTAATTCAGCTGTCCATTCTTCTTGGCTGTGTGTGTGTGTGTGTGTGTGTGTGTGTGTGTGTGTGTGTGTGTGGCTTCATCTTGGCATTCTGTTCTCCACATCCCTCTATTAAATGCCAGTCTACTATTGAGAGGTTAGACTCCATCAGCCTGTTCCACTGCACATCAGAAGCCATCGGTCCACTGCCTGTTCAGCTGCCTTCAGTGAAAGGGGCACTGTAACTTTTCTGGATTGCAAAGGCCACTTAAGGGATGGTGCCATATTGTCCTGGCTTCAACCACAAGTGTGGTTAACTTGTTTTGGCAAGAATCGGTAGTCCTTTGTTTCATGTCCTGTCTGTCCTGTTTGTCAGCAGTCGATTCAAGGATACTTCGTTGTTCAGTGGCTAACTTTTGCCACAATGAAAGTTAACTCCATATGCAGTTTCTTCAATGCCCATATCTTCTCTGAAGTAGATTGGTGCTGCCAGGAGCCGACATGTCTCATAGTCATAACAAATTTTCTAAGTTATTAAAACATTTTAAATGCCATATTCTGTGGATCTCTGAAGAGTTTGAAGATGACCTGTCTATCTAAAATATATCTGTTCAATCTTGAAAACACATCTAATATTACTATTGTAATATCTAACTACTAACTTTCATTTCTTTATATCCTAATAGTTGGTAATAATAACATCCAAGGATTAGCAAATTGCATTACATTGTTAAATGAATGGTGTAAGTACAATATCTTGAACAAGATTTGCAATATATGTATAACATTTTCTAACAATATCAATCTCAATACATATAATTTGTATACAATATACAAAAATCCAATCCAATGTAAAGTGTTTAAAACTAGTAATTGTCTTTTAAAAGTAGATTCAATAATCTATCCTCTATTCTTTCATTTCTATGTATCTTTTTTTAAAAACAAGAACCTTAAATCTACTCTCCTTTGCTTAGCCCTTCTCCTAACCCTTAACAACAACTTGTAACCAACCCTCCTAAACAATGAAAATTATTCCAGACCTAAAACCCATTAAAAGACCAAAAAACCACCTGCCCCCACACCACCTCTTTGGGAATGTGGGCGTCAAATTCTTTTTTTTTTTTGGGTTTTTTTCATACAAGGTTTCTCTGTAGCTTTGGCACCTGTCCTGGACTAGCTCTGTAGACCAGGCTGGCCTTGAACTCACAAAGATCCACCTGCCTCTGCCTCCCGAGTACTGAGATTACAGGCGTGTGCCACCAATGCCCAGCTATGTTGAATTCTTAAAATTGCTTCCTGCTGGATATGGGTGAAGGTATCCTTTATTCTGAAAAGAAAAATTTTGGGTTAATTGTCAAATTCTAGGAAAGGTAGCTATATCCTTTGTTATTCAGTCTGTGCATAATGCCAAAGTTCAGGGTTTATCTCAAGTCCTTATTCAAGTAGTCTTTGAAACTGGATCATCTCAGCTAGCCATCTCAAAATTGCTCTGAGCACTTTGTAGTCCAAAGCCGATCTGTAGATGATGCTTGTTAGCTTAGTGGTATTATTATTGTCCACGTGAAATTGTTGTTGTTGTGGGGCCCCATCTTCTTCCTGGAGACTTCAGTTGATGTTAGGCCTGGTCGTGATTTCCTGCAGAAAACTGATAAGAGACTCGAACATAAAGACATGTATAGGCAGCTAATTAAAGCCTTTTTTCTAGAATTAGTACTCTATAACCATTAATATCTTAACAAAGTTTAAAATGTATATATATATACATATTAATCTTGTAAATTTTGATATAAAATTCATACTTTAAGAAAAGTTTAAAGAATCAGAATAGAATCAAAGAATTGAGATTAGTAGTAATCGAATAGTTCCTTAATTAATTTGGTTTTTCTCCTGTCCCATGTCAGAAGATGGCTCTTTCTTCTGGCATGATACAGGGAGTTTGCATTTTCCTTTTAACAACATACTTGAGTTTAAAGAAGGAGAGAGCCATTCTCCAACTCTGGGACTACAAGAAGACCATAGTGTTAAATTTCTCTAGAGAAGAGCAGAAACAAACATTTAGGAAGACTTAGGAAATTTTATAGATGATATACCAATAGGCCATTTTACTCTTTTTCCTGGGACAGATGATTTGTCCTTTTTTCTTCAGGTCTCATTTGTCCAGTGTTCTTCAGGTTCCCTAGCCTTCATTCTCCTAAAAGACAAAAACAAAAACCTTTCCCAAGACTAATTTTGGGGAGGTTCCCTTTTGGCAAGTTATATCTGATTAAATGAAAAGGCATGTTTTAATGATAAGTTAGTTTAAGTTGGATGGTCATGATGGTTGATGAACTATTACCTCCTCTAATTAAGAGGTCTCTCTTGTTCAAATCAAACGTTTATCAATTTTGATACTATCCACAGCTTATCTTCTCCTGCAGAAACAAAAGCAAAACCTCATCCCCCACATAACACGTATGCTGGTTTCCATTCTGAGGTCAGCACATCCTTGAAGTATATAGGCTAATTTAATTCTGTAGCTTTTTTCTATTAACCAGTGTCTCTCTGCAGCTTTTGTTCCTTTCTCATTAGCATTGAGAAAATTCAAAGTTAATAGAGCATTGTGCAGTCTATTTCTAGGGGGTTTTGTTACCCCTTTCTGTTTATTTAACATATCCTTTAGAGTTCTGTTGGATCTTTCTATAAATGCTTGGCCTGTAGGATTATGTGGTATGCCTGTAATATGCTTTATATTATAATAAGCAAAAAACTGTTTCATTTTAACAGAGACATATGCTGGAGCATTGTCAGTTTTAATTTGTGCAGGTATACCCATGATGGCCATAACTTCTAGCAAATGAGTGATTACAGAATTATCCTTTTCAGAACTCAAAGCAGTCGCTCATTGAAATTCTGAATAAGTATCAATGGTATGGTGTACATATTTCAATTTTCCAAATTCTACAAAGTAAAACATGCCCATCTGCCAAATTTCATTCCTCTGAGTACCCTTTGGGTTACATCCTGCTGGTAATGGCGTCTGATTGTAGAAGGAACAAGTAGGACATTTCTTTACAATTTTCTTGGCTTGTTGCTAGGTTATGGAAAAATCCTTTCTTAAACCTTTACTAGTGACATGATTTTTTAAAGTGAAATTCTGAGGCCTCCAGCACATTTCCTATCAATAATTTATCAATCTCATCATTACCTTGTGCTAGAGGGCCTGTCAGACACATATGAGATTGGATGTGAGTTATATATAGAGGATGACTCCTATTCCTGATTGTATCTTATAACTGAATAAATAGTGAAGTTAATTATGAAGCATCAGTGATAAATTCTGCAGTCTCAATATGTAATACCACACTTTCAGCATACCGAGAGTCAGTAACTATGTTGAGAGGTTCTGAAAAATCCATTAATACCAACAGAATAGTATACAATTCCGATTTTTGAACTGAATTATAAGGACTTTGAACCACTTTACTTAAATTTTCTGATTTGTAACCTGCCTTTCCTTGTTTGTTGGTATCTGTATAAAATGTATGAACTCCAGATATGGGGTTTTCCCATACAATTCAAGGCAAAATCCAATCAGCTCTCTTTATAAGATCAATTCTATCACTTTTGGGATATTTGCAATTAATTTCTCCCAAAACATTACTGCAAGCTCTTTGCCAAGGTTCACTTTCTGTCCATAATTTTTCAATATCCTCCTTAGTTAAAGGTACTACAATTTCTGCTGGGTCTATTCCTGCTAATTGACGAAGTCTCAATTTTCCTTTCAAAGTCAAGTCAGAGATTTTTTTTCCACATAAGTTTTAAATTTTTTATTCGGTTTATTTGGTAAAAATATCCACTCCAATATAATATCTTCTGTCTGCATTAATATTCCTGTAGGAGAATGCCTAGAGGGTAAAATAACCAAAATGCAATCCAGCTTTGGATCAATACTATCCACGTGTCCTTCATGTACTTTCTTTTCTACCAAGGCCAATTCTTTCTCAGCCTCAGGTGATAATTCTCTTGGACTATTTAAGTCCTTGTCACCTTCTAAGGTTTTGAACAAATTATTCAGTTCTTCATTTTTTATCCCAACAATAGTTTGTAGCTGAGAAATGTATCCAAATAATCTTTGAAAGTCATTAAGAGTCTGTAGTTGATTTCTCCTAATTTGTACCTTTTAAGATCTAATTTTTTTCTAGCTCTATTTTATATCCCAAATAATTAATTGAATCTCCTCTTTGTATCTTTTCAGGAGTAATTTGTAATCCCCAACAAGGCAAAATTTTCTTTATGTCTTCAAACATTCTTTCTAAAGTATCTGCATTTGAGTCAGCTAGTAAAATACCATTCATATAATGATAAATTAATTATAAATTTAGGAAATTTTTTACATATCACTTCCAATGGCTGTTGTACAAAATATTGACACAGGGTTGGGCTATTCCACATTCCCTGTGGGAGGACCCTCCCTCCCTCTCTTAGCCAATTGACAATTATTGTAAGTAGGCACCGTGAAGGCAAATCTTTCTCTGTCTTTTTCTTGTAAGGGTATTGAAAAGAAACAGTCTTTTAAATCAATAACTATAAGAGGCCATTCTTTTTTGTTTTGTTTTGTTTTTCGAGACAGGGTTTCTCTGTGTAGCTTTGTGCCTTCCCTGGAACTCACTTGGTAGCCCAGGTTAGCCTTGAACTCACAGAGATCCACCTGGCTCTGCCTCCTGAGTGCTGGGATTATAGGCGTGCACCACCACCACCCGGCAAGAGGCCATTCTTTAGGTAACAGAGGAGGCAAAGGAATTCCAGATTGTAGAGAGCCCATTGGCTGAACTACTTTGTTAATTGCCTTAAGGTCTGTTATCATTCTCCATTTACTAGATTTCTTTTTAGTAACACATACAGGAGAATTCCAAGGGCTAGTTAATTCTTCAATATGGTGAGCATTTAACTGTTCTTCTACCAGCTCTTCTAAAGCCTGGAGTTTCTCTGTTGTTAAAGGCCATTGATGATCCCATACAGGCTTGTCTGTTAACCATTTTAAAGGTAGAGCTATTGGTGTCTTTGGAAGATTATCGGTTGTTATGCCCTGTTCTTGTATAATATGGATGGCTGGTGACCACTCATTAGAATAATACCTTCTAATATTTCAGAAACATGTGCTAGTTTATGATGTGTTTTTGAGGTTGGAGGGATGTTAATCTGAGTATTCCATTTTTGCAATAGGTCTTGACCCCACAGGTTCATAGCTATGTTAGCCATGTATGGTTTTAATTTTCCTCTCTGTCCTTCTGGACCTATACATTTGAGCCATCTTGCACTCTATTTCACTTGAGATAATGTTCCAATTCCTAACAGTTGAATGTTTACCTCCTGAAGAGGCCTAGTTGGATGCCAAAATTCTGGTGCAATTATGGTCACGTCAGCACCTGTGTCTACCAGACCAGACAACAAAACACCATTTATTCTTATTGTTAATTTTGGTTTTTATTCATTTATAGAAGTTGGCAAAAAATTTCCTTTACGTTTTCTCCTGCATTTTCTGTTCTCTCTGTCTCAGCTGTTCTATCATCCTGAGCAGCCTGGTTTATTCCAATAGGCATTTGGTTATTTAACTGCTCTGTGTAGGGATTTCCTCTATGACTGCAGGAAAGGTCTGAACTGTATTTGCTGTGGGAGCCTGCCTGAGGCCCCTCTGGGAGTTTCTTGAAGACTGAGGCCAAGTATTACCTTGCCTGTCCCTTGTTGATCTACATTCATTGGTCCAGTGTTTTCCCTTACCACCTTCTCCATACTCCAGAAGGAAGGGGCATTCTGTTGCCATTGGTCCTTGAAGAAACATTGTTTCTAGGAATGCCCTGTTTACAGTCCCTTTTCAAATGTCCTTGCTTTCCACATCCAAAACATCTTGACATTCCTCAAACCTCTTGAAATTGCTTCTCCTATCCACATATTATCATGGTCATGAGCCTCAACATTAAAGGTGTCTCTAACCCAATCTTCCAAGGGTGCAGATCTTGCCTTTACCAGCCTGATTATTCTCTTGCATGCTACATTCACATTCTCAAAAGCCAAAGATTCGATTATCATCTTGCTAGCTTTTGAATTTGGGACCATTTTCTTTACTGCTGAAGTCAGTCTTTAGTTTATTTTTTTTTTAATATGGAATGCTTCATGAATTTGCATGTCATCCTTGCACTGGGGCCATGCTAATCTTCTCTGTATCATTCCAATTTTAGTATATGTGCTGCTGAAGCAAACACTGAAGTCAGTCTTTGTAAGAAATCCGTGAAGGATTCTTTGGGGCCCTGTATAACCTCTGTAAATGACTCAGTTTTCTTTCCTGGTTCCTCAACTCTGTCCCATGCATTCAAGGCTGGCATTCAACATAGAATTAGGGTTTGGATATCATATAAACATTGTGTTTGTATTGCAGCATATTGGCCTTCTCCAACAAGCTGATCCTGGGATATTTGTATACCTTTATCCCTCCATTGATTTTCTGTTTTTAGCTTCCTCTTTGAACCACATTTGCCAATTTTGCTGTGCCCTGGGTTCCAGAACAGCATTTACCAGCTCTCGCCAGTCCTGAGGAATAATTTTATTACAAGTTGACCAGGAGTTTAACATTTGCTTTACAAATGGGGAATGCATGCCATAAGATACTATTGCCTCCTTTAACCTTTGTAAAGCTAACATTTCAATTGGAGTCCAAATATTTTGTACATTCACTTGACCAGGTAGATGCTGTATGGTTACCAGATAAATTAAGTTTGATTGTTTGAAAATAGGCTTTCTTTCTGAAACCTTATAATCCAATCCTGAAATAATTTCATCATTAATTTCTTCTCTCTGAATCTGAATTTCTCTTTAATTCATTTTAACAGGTTTAACAGGTTTTTCTAAAGTTTTTATCCTGGCACTTAAAATGATTATTTTAAAAAAAGATTTATTTATTTGTTTATGTATTTATTTATTTATATGGTGATCTGCCTGCATGTATCCCTGCAGGCGGGAAGAGGGTACCAGATTTCATTATAGATGGTTGTGAGCCACCATGTGGTTGTTGGGAATTGAACTCAGGTCCTCTGGAAGAGCAGTCAGTGCTCTTAACCTCTGAGCCATCTCTCCAGCCCAATCCCATCAACATCAATCTTCTCATATAGTTGTTCCATTTTCAGACTGCCTAAAATTTTATCAAACAAAGCCCAATTTTCTTCCAATGTACACATAATACCCATTTTTTTAATGTGGAAAAAATTTTTTTCTTTTAAATAGTTTTTTCCTTTAAAATATCTTTTATCTTAATTGACTTACCATGTCTATGTAGAACAGTAGAAGTCTGAGGGAATTTCAAAACAGCTACCTAGTGTCCGAGGTGGGAATCCAGAGAAAAGGAGAGAGAGAGAGAGAGAGGAAGGAAGGGAGGAAGGAAGGAAGAAGGAAGGGAGGAAGGAAGGAAGGAAGGGAAGCGTAGCCACACTTTCTGGCTAAAAGCTTAAATCCAGCTACATGTTCCCGCTTGAGCTGAGTGGATCCTGGGCTCCAGCTTCCTTAAGCTCAGACCACGTGTGTTGGCATTTGGGCTGCAAAGCAGCTCTATCTGCAGTTGCATGTAGCTGCCTGCTGCAATTACAGTCGAGTGCACCAACAGGTAGCTCCAGCACGGCCTGAGTTGTTTGTAGTACCAGCTCTTTTATCTGGCTGCAAGTAGCTCCAGCTGCAGGTAGCCACTTATAGCTACAGTCAGTCAGGCCTAGGGCCTAGGCTGAACTGGTCTGAGCTGGGGAGCTGGGCCCGCCAAGGTGGGGAAAATGGACCGGGCTGCCAAGCCAAGCCAGACCAAGCTGTTTGTAATGAATTCTTGCCACATGGGCACCAAGTGTAGATGTAACAGTCTTATTCACTAAGAAACACAGAGCCAAATGCAGAGTTAAAAGCCCAAGAGGTCAGAGCAGTAGCTGAGAGCTGAGACTAAAACCACCTTCTTACCCTTTGCGGCCACTGCCGTCCTTCCCCGGAGAAAGAGACCTACTTCCTGTGTGTCTGTATTTTTATTGACTTTCTGTTCTGCCTTCTTATTGGTTGTAAACCCAACCACATGACCTCCTCAGCACTGCCTGTCTATACAGACCTCCAGGTCTCTATGGTTGGTATTGAGATTAAAGGCGTGTGTCGCTATGCTGGCTGTATCCTTGAACACACAGAGATCTGTCTGTCATGTGATCGGGATTAAAGGTGTGCCACCACTGCCCGGCTTCTGCCATGGCTTGCTATTATTAGCTCTGACTCCCATGCAACTTTATTTCTTAACATACAAATAAAATCACATTTCAGCACAAATAAAATATCACCATAGGCTGGATTATCAGCTGTGTATCAGTCTCACTGTAGGGTGTGCTGTCTCCCAGTGGAGACCAAAGTCAGGAGAGAAGAAGGAAACAGAAAGACACATCTGTGCCTTTCTCTGGAGGTTCTTCTCCATTTAGGCAGGTTGGTGACGAGGTCCACTTTTGGCTCATTCTCTCCTGTGGCTTCCTTCATGCTTAGGAGGCATGGAACTATCTTTACTACATTTGACAAGAGGGACACTGGAGACACAGAAAGAGAGAGTCACTAGGCCACATACATAACAAGGCTGGGGTTGAAACCCTCTGTGCCGGTGGCCCTCGCCTCTAACTGTAATTGGAAGCAGAGTACTACAGACATACAAAGAGCCAAAATCACCTCTGTGACTGAGTGCTAATGAGGAAGTATTGTGTGTGTGTCTTTGTGATAACAATCAAACCTCTGGGGTTGTGCAAGCTAAGAAAACTGTCTACTACTGAGCCACACCCCAGCCCCTCACTGGGGGATTCTAGGCAGGAGCTCTACCACTGAGCCACACCCCAGCCCCTCACTGGGGGATTCTAGGCAGGGGCTCTACCACTGAGCCACACCCCAGCCCCTCACGGGGGGATTCTAGGCAGGGGCTCTACCACTGAGCCACACCCCAGCCCCTCACTGGGGGATTCTAGGCAGGGGCTCTACCACTGAGCCACACCCCAGCCCCTCACGGGGGGGGGGGGATTCTAGGCAGGGGCTCTACTACTGAACCACACCCCAGCCCCTCACGGGGGGGGGGGGGGATTCTAGGCAGGGGCTCTACCACTGAGCCACACCCCAGCCCCCCACTGGGGGATTCTAGGCAGGGGCTCTACCACTGAGCCACACCCCAGCCCCTCACTGGGGGATTCTAGGCAGGGGCTCTGCCACTGAGCTGCATCTCTAGCTCTTCAATGGTCTTGGAAAGTGAAGGAGGAGCCTCAACTGTCTCCCTTAGAGATAGAATGGTAGAAGAGAACACAATAATAATTAGGACCCAGTCACAGTTTGCCTATATTTATTACCACCTCTCTAGAATGCAAAGATACTATGTCAACCTTACAGATGGGGAAACTGAGGCTCAGAGAGAATAAACTCATTCCACATGTCCCCGGGCCTGAGAGTGGGTAGGACTACTGTCTTATTTACTGTGATGAAAGTACCCCAAAGCCACTCAAGGTAGAAAGTGCTGATTTTTGGCTCACCATTCAAGGTCACAGTCCATCCTTGACACCGCGGGAATGTCAAGGCGGTAGGAGCCTGAAGCAGCTCATCAAGTTACACCCACAATCAGGAAGCCAAGATCCATGAGTGCTGGTCCTCAGTTCTCCCTCTCTCTTTTGAGACAGGGTTTCTCTGTGTAGCTTCACGCCTGTCCTGGAACTTGCTCTGTAGCCCAGGCTGGCCTTGAACTCACAGAGATCCACCTGCCTCTGCCTCTCGAGTGCTGGGATCAAAGGCATGCACCACCACCGCCCGGCCTCAGTTCTCATTTTTAGTTGGAATCCCAGACCAAGGAATGGTACCACCCACAGTGGACGAGCCTTGCCACCTCTGTGAGCCCGACTGAGATAATTTCCTGCAGGTATGCCCTGTCTCCAGGGAGATTTTAGATTTCAACAAGTTGACAGTTGAGATTAACCATCACAACAAAGGTCCAGGAACAAAATGTTCTGTGTCAGAGCTCCCTCTGCTGCTGCTGCTCACTTCCTCTTCGCCTGCTCCGTCCACTTCACCTCTCCAGTGATCTTCATTTTTTAAAAACAGGTGGTGGTGTGCGGAAGTGTAGTTAGTTTTTCACTCTTTGCTCTTTGGGAGCTCCCAAATAAATACATAGAGATTTATTCTTAGTTGGATTGGCTTGTTTCTAGACAGCTTTCCTTAATCTTAAATTATCCTGCCTACCTTTTGCCTCTGACTCTGCACTTTTACCTTTCTCTATTCTTAAAGATTTATTTATTTATTGTGTATACGGAAGAGGGCGCCTGATCTCATTACAGATGGTTGTGACCCACCATGTGGTTGCTGGGAATTGAACTCAGGACCTCTGGAAGAGCAAGCAGTGCTCTTAACCTCTGAGCCATCTCTCCAGCCCTACCTTTCTCTATTCTATATGTCTTTCTTTACTTCTTACTCTGTTGCTGGCTGTGTTACTGTGTGGCTGACCCTTGATGCCTCCTCTCCTCCTTTTCTCTTTCCTCCTTCTTCTCTTTTTCTCCTTCTATTTATTCCCTCTGCCTGGCAGCCCTGCCTGTCCCTCTCCTGCCTTGCTATTGGCCGTTCAGCTCTTTATTAGACCATCAGGTGTTTTAGACAGGCACAGCAACACAGCTTCACAGAGTTAAACAAATGTAACATATAAGAATGCAACACATCTTTGCATCATTAAACAAATGTTCTGGGGTTGGGGGATTTAGCTCAGTGGTAGAGCACTTGCCTAGCAAGTGCAAGGCCCTGGGTTCAATCCTCAGCTCTGGGAAAAAAAAAAAAAGAAAAACCAAAACAAAATAAACACATGTTCCACATCTTCAACTAACATTCCACAACAGGGGAGTTATGGTTCAGGGTCTTATTATGCAGAACAGGTTGGCCTTGAACTCACAGAGATCTGCCTGCCTCTGCCTCCCAAGTGCTAGGATTAAAGGCATGCGCCACCAAGCTTTTTTTTTTTTAAGCTTAATTTAACCCATTTCTATTAACCTAAGTGCTTGTTCACCTCATCAACTTACTGTTCACCCTACTTTCCTATTTCTACTGTGTCTGACTGGCCCCTGGCTGACTGATACCCCCTTTTTCTCTCTGCCCATCAGCCCCACCTATCCCTCCTCTGCCTAGCCTTTGGCCATTCAGCTTTTTATGAGACCGATCAGGTGCCTTAGGCACGCAAGGTGAAACAGCAACAGCACATGTTTACATTGTTAATCAAATATTCTATTCCACAATGCCCGTCACAATTCAACTACAACCTTTCCTTTCTCATTTGTCCCCAAGGTAGCATGTCAATAGTAATATCATAATATAAAACACATTCTAAACTTTAAACATCCCATTAGTATTAAAAATTCAAACACTTTAAAAATTTCAGTCTCTTGAAAATATCCAAAGCCTCTAAGACAGTGGTTCTCAACCTGTGGGTCTTGACCGCTTTGGGGGACAAATGACCCTTTCACAGAGGTTGCCATTGGAAAACAGAGATACCTTCATTATCACAACAGTGGCAAAATTGCAGTTATGAAGTAGCAACAAAAATAATTTTATGGTTGGGGGTCAGCACAACCTGAGGAACTGAATTAAAAGGTCACAAGGTCACAATGTCAGGAAGGTTGAGAACCACTGCTCTAAAATATCCAAAGTCTCTCCAAAATATCCACAATCAGGCTAAAACTTCTTCTTCTTTTTTAAAAAATATTTATCTATCTATCTATCTATTTATCTATCTATTTATTTATTTATTTATTATGTATACAGCATGTATCCCTGCAGGCCATAAGAGGGCACCAGATCTCATTACAGATGGTTGTGAGCCACCATGTGGTTGCTGGGAATTGAACTCAGGACCTCTGGAAGAACAACATCTCTCCAGCCCCTAAAACTTCTTTTAACTGTGGGCTCCTGCAAAATAAAGTAATAATAATAAGTGACATACTTTCTTACTCCAAGAGGGGAGAACCAGGGTACAGCCACAGTCAGATCAAAGCAAAACCTAAGTCCAAAAGTGTTGAGCTTAAGGTCAGACTTCCAGGAACACACAGCACATCTCCCAGGTGCAGGCCAGCTCCACTCCATGGCCTCCACTTATGGTCCTGGCCTCTCCGAAATGCCAGGGCCTTATGCTGCAACCGGGCTGCACTTTCACCAGCAGCCTCTCCTGGCCAGTCCTGTCACACAGTGGCCAGGCCTCAGCTGCTCTGTTACCGTTCATGCCTTCAAAACCAGTACCACCTGGGTGACTCTTACACTACCAAGTTCAGGGGCCAATGTGAGATGCAGCCTCAGACGCCCTCTCATCAATAGCTCCTGTGTTGTGACCCTAAGGAATCATGTCCCATAAGATGTCACCTCAGTGGTGCGGGTCTCTTCTTAATCACAGCAAATTCTTCAGCCCCAGCTGACCAGCATCTGCTGTTCCAGTGTACTGGGTGGTTTTGTGTGTCAGCTTGACACAAGCTAGAGTCATCAGAGGAAGGAAATGCCTCCATGAGATCCAGCTGTAAGGCATTTTCTCTATTGATCAATGGGGGAGGGCCCAGCCCATTGTAGGTGGGGCCATCCCTGGGCTGGTGGTCCTGGGTTCTATAAGAAAGCAGGCTGAGCAAGCCAGGAGAAGCAAGCCAGTAAACAGCTCCCTTCCATGGCCTCTGCATCAGCTCCTGCCTCCAGGATCCTGCCCTGCTTGAGTTCCTGCCCTGACTTCCTCCAATGATGGACTATGACTTGGAAGTGTAAGCCAAATAATCCCTTCCCTCTCCAACTTGCTCTTTGGTCATGGTGTTTCATCACAGCAATAGAAACCCTGACTAAGACACCCAGGTTTCACTTTAGTGGTTCTTAATTAAAAATATTGAATGACTCAGATAGAATCTTTAAGGAACTTTCAAAGCTTCCCTCTAAAATGCCACAAACCAGGCTCTTAGGGCCTCCACTGCTCTGAGCACTCAATGGCTTTTCTATCCCAAAGTTGCAAAGTCCTTTCAGAATCCTCTACCCAAACACAGTCAGGTCTGTCAGAGCAATACCCCATGACCCTAACTAGTTAGGGTTTCTATTGCTGTGATAAAACATTATGGCCAAAGTAATCTTAGGGACTACCTTGGTTACCCTTCTAAGGCTGTGAAGAGACACCATGACCAAGGCAACTCCTATAAAATAAAGCACTCAGTTGGGGGCTGGCTTACAGTGTCAGAGACTGGGTCCATTGTCATTGTGGCAGGGAGCAGGGCAGCACACAGGCAGAAGTAGCTGAGTCCTGCAGGTATCAGGGAGAGAGGGACTGGGCCCGGCATGGGCTTTTGAAACCTCAAAGCCCCATTCTCAGGGACACACCTCCTCCAGCAAGCCACACCTTCTAATCCTTCTAACCTTTTCAAAGAGTTCCACTCCATTAGGCTTTAGTATCAATTATATTTATATTTAAGTTTTTTGCTTTTTCAAGACAGGGTTTCTCTGTGTAGCTTTTCACCTTTCCTGGAACTCACTCTGTAGCCCAGGCTGGCCTCAAACTCACAGAGATCCACCTGCCTCAGCCTCCCGAGTGCTGGGATTAAAGGCGTACATCACTGCCCGGCTAAGATTTATTTTTATGTGTGTGTGTGTGTGTGTGTGTGTGTGTGTGTGTGGCATCCAGATATCAGATCCCTTGGAACTGGAGTTCCTTGTGGTTGTGAGCTGCCTAACATGGGTGCTGGGAATCACACTTGGGTCCTCTGCAAGGGCAGCAGATGCTCTTGACCACCGAGCCGTCTCTCCAGCCTAGTTACTTTCCTTCTGACTGTAACAATGGAAGGGAAGAAGGATTTATGGTGTAAAGGAGATCACGATGGAAACAGATCCAGTCCATCATGGTGGGAAGGACGTGGAGGCAGGAGTGTTGGGTGAAGTCGCTTCTCACACCTAGTAGAGCAGAGACAGTTCTGGAGGGGAGGCCAAACTACAGCTCTTAAACTACATTCCCAGGGATTCACCTCCACCCACCCAACCCCACAACCTCTCAGGTAGCACCAGCAGCTGGGAGCCAGGAACTGTAGGAGACATCCTGATGCCCCCGCCATGTCCCACAGCCTCTGCTTCACTTACACAGTCCCATTCAATAGTGCAGAGAGAGGGAAGAAGTGTGCAAAAGTCCACACCTAGGGGCAGGAGAGATGGTTCAGCACTGAGCTGGGCATGATGGTGCATGCCTTTTATCCCAGCAGTCAGGAGACAGAGGCAGGTGGGTCTCTGAGTTCAAGGCCAGTCTGGTCTACAGAGTGAGTTCCAGGACAGCCAGGGCTGCTACATAGAGAAATCCTGTCTCAAAAAACCAAACCAACTCCCCCCAAAAACCCCAAAACAAAACAACAAAAAAGCATTTGCTGCTTTTGCAAAGGGCACACGTTTAGTTCCCAGCACCCACTCAGTGGCTCACAGCCACCTGTAACTTCTGCTCCAAGGTAATCCAATGCCCCCTGCTGGTCTCCACAGGCACTGCACACACATGTGCTCATACACACAGAGGGATACACCTGAAAAAAAATGAACTTTTATTTTATTTTTTAAAGTTCACATATACTTCAAGGACACCGAGTGCCCAATCATTATAGTGCTGAACTCAGCTCATTTCCAGAATGTCTTTTTGGACATTCTAGTCCTTTCCAGTCTCATCAGATTCTTTGTGGTTAATTTGTTCTTCTAAGTGTCTCTGTGGTGTTACCATTGCGTCCTGCTTTCACTCTCCTTAGCTTCCTTGGCCATGCCCACCCTGCCAGTCAGCCAGAGCATTGTCACCGAGCAGAGGTCTATGACGACGACCTTCTACTGCGACACCAAGGTTGATAATATCACCATCCACTGGGTCTCCAACCACTCTCCACTCATGTTGAATGAGCACATGAAGCTGTCTGCAGATCACGAGACCCTCCCTACCATCCTTGTTGTCCATCGAGAGGACTTTGGTTCTTACCAGTGTGGAGTGCGGCATGGCTTTGGGGGCCTTGCTCGGTGTGAACTGTGAGTCTTTCAATTCCCTTTACTGAGTGCTGACACTTCCCCGTTTCCGCATTCAGTCTCCCCGTTTAAAATGCCATCCCAGAGAAGACATATGTAATCAAAGTGAAACCTAGAATTAAAGTCCTTGTCTAGCAAAAGGAGGCCCTGGATTGATTCCAACCACAACCACATAAAGCAGAAAACAAATGTAGATTTCAAACAGGAAACCGATATTCGCATTTGGATTCCATAAAAAATATCCAATGGAGTGGATTAAAACTTAAATTTCCAGACAGTACTTCTAAAACAAAACCACTGCCACCAGATCCCCACCTCCACCAGGGTCCCCTCCTCCATCACATCCCTACATCCATCAGATCCCCTCCTCCATCAGATCCCCTCCTCCATCAGATCCCCTCCTCCACCAGGGTCCCCTCCTCCACCAGATCCCCACCTCCACCAGATCCCCACCTCCACCAGGGTCCCCTCCTCCACCACATCCCCCTCCTCCACCAGATCCCCTCCTCCACACACCCCTTCCCCACCACATCCCCCTCCTCCACCACATCCCCCTCCTCCACCACATCCCCCTCCTCCACCACATCCCCCTCCTCCACCACATCCCCCTCCTCCACCACATCCCCCTCCTCCACCACATCCCCCTCCTCCACCACATCCCCCTCCTCCACCACATCCCCCTCCTCCACCACATCCCCCTCTTCCACCAGATCCCCTCCTCCACCACATCCCCCTCCTCCACACACCCCTTCCCCACCACATCCCCCTCCTCCACCACATCCCCCTCCTCCACACAACCCTTCCCCACCACATCCCCACCTCCCTTGCAATTGCACAGGATCCACAGTGGCACTTTAGAATGAAGCTGTTCTTGCAGTACCCCGCTTAAGCGATGGGCTGCTCATTCTAAGGCCTCTGCCATGCTTGTTCCCATCCTCTCAGGACCCTGTGGCAGTGAAGTTGGACTCAGGAATAGCCTGGGGACGTGGTTGAGGTACCTGTGGGTACAAATGCATAGTTTACTGAGGTAATAATCTCCAGACAGTCAGGCAGTCAGGGTCCACATCCCCACCACTTACTCAGTTTGACAAGTGTGGGCCAGAGTTCCACAGAGAAATCTGCTTTGTGTTTGTAAAGGTCGTTTAGGGCTGACATTCTCGCCCTGCACTTATCTGTCCCTGGTACCTTCCCACTAACTCCATTCAGTCCTCACCACGGGGACTTTCACCATTCAGGCTGTGTCCGGGGAGCACAAGGGCGGCTGCAGGTGCCTGGGTCCGACAATGTCACCCAGCTGTCACCCAGCTGTCCTGCCTAGGTGTTGTCAAAGTCCAAGTGCTTGTGAGTGTCACTTCCTGGTTCTCCTTGCTTCTTTGGGATCAGATGCTGAGGTTTTACGAGGGACCAGAGACTTAATCTGGGATTTGGGGGCACTCTGTGATCTTCTGGGTGGGTGTGAATTTACACATGGGGTCTTGGTGACGTTTTAAAGAAACGGGCAGTGGGCGTTGTCACATTCTCAAGGAAAAGCTGAAACTCCAGAGTCAAGCCACCATGTCACAGATGCACCTCTGTGTTTGTGGACGACCCTCAGGTCAGGTGACTTCCCGTTTGACTGGTGGCAGAGCAGGCCTCTTTCCTCAGCCTGGCACACCTTCAACACCTACTTGAGTCCTCATGGGTGCCCGTGGTTTGATTGTCTGAGTAGGAAGGAGTTGTGTGTCTGTACAAACACTGACACAACCCTCAGTTTATGTACCCTGGAAGAATGATTCTATGCACAGACTGCTCTCACTTACATACAACACACACACACAGCACAATACCTCAGGCATATGACACACTCATACAAGACACAAGTTCATAGTGTAAGGATTCTGTCCTTAGTTACATCATCAGCCTGTGATGGCATCCCAGCCTAAAAAGTAGGCAGGCCCTCTGTAGGTCCCCTCTCCTTTTCTGCTCTCTCTCCTTCCATATCCCCCCCCACCCCACGTGGTCTCTCTCTCCCTTTCCCCCTCTCTTCCTCTCTCTCTCTCTCTCTCTCTCCCTCCCCCTCTCTCTCCCAATAAAGCTCTAAAAGGTAACTATGGTGCATGGACTCTTCTGTCCAGCACTCTCCTTTGTCAGCATGGCCACCGCGGGCAGCCGCCAGCCACCAGCACCAGCAGTGCTACCGCTTAGCCAACACATAGAACACACACAAAATAGATACATGAACTCAATACAAAATGCAGAGCAAGAACATCAGACAAGTGCGCGCGTGCGCACGCACACACACGCGCACACACACGCACACACACACTCCTTAAAAATGCAGGATTGTTTTTGCTTTTGTTGTTGTTTTGAGACATGGCTTCACTATATAGCGCTGGCTGGCCAGTAGTTCTCTATGCAGACCAGGCTGGCCTTGAACTCACAGAGATACCTCTACCCCGCCAAGTGCTGAGATTAAAGGCGAGCACCACCCCTGGCTAATGGAGGAGACTTGGGACCCGTCCTTGATCCTGAACCTGTATCTCCATGTGTTTGCGGAAAAGTTAACTGCACCCTCTGTTGCGTTCCCAATCCTGGCTCTTATGCAGAATGCCACCTCTGTGACCCCGAGCTGCAAAACCAGTCACCAGGGGGCCGGTGACCAGGGGTTCCTGAGGGGTCAGCCACTGACCTCAAAACAGGACCCTGACCATCCATGGCCTCCAGAGGGTGACACGGGACCCTATGAGTGTGAGGTGAGGCACTGGGGTAGCCGGGCTTGAAGTGCTCCCCTGGGGCTCACCATCAACTGAGTGGTGGGGTCTGGGCCTTCTCCTCCTCCTTTCCTTTCTCGCTTCTCCCCAGCCCATCTTTAAGGAGTCCATTCTTCTTGGGTACAGTGGTGCAGCACCCATAACCCCAGCACCTGAGAGGCTGAGACTAGAGGTCAGCAAGGAATCTGAAAAGACAAATGCATAAAAACAACAAAGGAAGAAAAGAAAGGAGAAAAAGCCCTACCTTAGAGTCTCTCAGCTTGACACCCAGTGCTTCTCAACCTGTGGGTCTCCACCCCTTTCAAAAACATCTGTCTCCAAAAGTATTTACAGTATGATTCATAACAGTAGCAAAATTACAGTTATGAAGTAGCAGTGAAAATAATTTTATGGTTGAGGGTCACCACAACAAGAAGGACTGCATGAAAGGGTCGCAGTGTTAGGGAAGTTGAGAACCACTAGACTTTAGACCCTTTTGCATGCCAGGCACGAATCTGGGTGCCGGACAAAGTTGTGTCCCAGCCCGTAGGCAACTTGTATTGTAGTGTAGCAGGTAGGCCCTAAAGAGATGAGCAAAAGGCCAGGACGGTGGCCCAGGGTGTGAAGGTGTTTGCCACAAAGCCTGATGACCTGAGTTCAGGCCTCAGGATCCAGTGTGTGGAAGGAGAGAACCAACTTCTGCATGTTGTCCTCCGACCTCCACACCCTTGTCAAGCCACATGCATGCTCCCCACCACAAATAAAAAATGTAATGAAAAGAAAAAGACACAAAAGCTATAGGCTGATGAAATCGCTAAAGCAGCTGCACCCACCTGTGCGTATCCATGCACAGACACGCTTGTACCCACAATTACAAACAGCAATCAAAGCTGGGGGCGGTGGCGCACGCCTTTGATCCCAGCACTGCAGGGGCAGAGGCAGGCCGATCTCTGTGAGTTCCAGGCCAGCCTGGTCTACAGAGTGAGTTCTAGACCAGTGAGGGCTTACTTAGTGAAACCCTGTCTCAAAAAAAAAAAAAAAAAACTTAATACAAAAGAAAAAAACATAACCCAGAAGAGCCTGTGCTTTACAGGCAAAGCTAGAATTCCTTTAGTTCAAACTGAGGAGGAATGCTAAGCCACACATGGTCGTGCATGGTTGCAATCCCGGTGCTCATGGGGTAGAGGCTGGAGCATCAGGAGTCATCCTTGGCTACATAGTGAGTTTGAGACTAGCCTTGGCTACTTGATACTTCATCTCAAAACAAACAAAAAGGCCCCCAAATGACAACAACAACCCCTCCCCCCCCAAAGCAAAACAGAGACAAGCAATGCAAAAAAGAAAAGCAGAGAGGACAAATCTGGTCCTTTTGCCTCTGGCGCTCGCTGGAGCTCACGGCGTTTAACCTTGCAGATGGCTCTGACCGAGTGGACATCACCCCGGGGTCAGCATCTGAAGTGGTCAGCACCGTCGAGGCGATGCTCAACTCCAGCCTGACCCTGCATTGCCGGGCTGACTCCAAAACCAGATGCCAGGTATCATCCGGTTTGGATCGGTTTGGATCATGCATGAAACTACTATATATAGCCTGTAGGGAGACAATGTAGTGAGGTGATGGCATCAATAGTTAATATGTTGATTGTACTAATATGTCATGTTAATAACTGGATACACGTGGTAGAGAAACCCTGCATTTTGGCTTGAGTTCTTTTCTTATTTTATTTGTGTGTAAAGGTTCATGAGTGTGCAAGCGTAGTGTTGAATGTTCCAGTAGTTTTGTGCATGATCCTGTTTGATCTCAAAGATTTATAGTGTTAGTAGATCAGCTGCTAGTCTCGTCACTGCAGCAGACTCCTGGGCAAAAGGCACCGTAATGGTCTGGAGAGATGGCTCAGAAGTCAAGAGCTCTGGCTGCTCTTGTGGAGGACCTGAGCTCGATTTCCAGCACCCAGGTCCGGTGGTTCACAACTGCCTGCAACTCCAGCTCCATGGAGGTCCAACGCTTCCACCTCTGAGGACACCTGCACTCACACTCACACATACACATTAGCAGAGAGACGTGTGCATGCACAAGCACACAATTTTTAAAATAGTAAAAACAAATCTTTAGAAAGAGTTTATGGAGACTTGGGGCAGGCATGTAATCCCAGTTACTTGGGAGGCAAAAGCCTCCAAATTTAAAGACATTTCTGGGCTATAGTGTGCCTGTACAGAATAGGTCTCTCTCTCTCTCTCTCTCTCTCTCTCTCTCTCTCTCTCTCTCTCTCTCTCTCGCACGCACGCACGTATGGAGAGACAGACAGACAGACAGAGATCCCAGGAAGCTCCATCCTGCTACTCCATAAACTGGGGCCACTTCCTCAAACCCTGGGCCATCAACTCCCTGAGAAAGGCTTAGATAGAAATGGATGGACAAACAGGCCATTTACGAGTCCCTGGTCCACCTCAGGCATGACCAGCTACAGTCTCCTCTCATCCAGCAGCCCTGCCAAAGAAGCACTCTTTTTCCTGTGTGCAGAAGACACAGTGGATGCACAGAGAGGTTGAGTAGTGTGCCCAAAGTCACACAGCTGGGAGATTGGAACACAAGCCAACGTACTCTAGGGAGGATGCCATTCACAGTACCAATTGCTGGGTCCCAGTGGCTGGAAAACAAGTTACTCAAACTTAGCGAAGATAAAGCCAGGAATTCTGGAATGGGGCTGGGAATAGGGAGGAGTGTACCAAGCCCTGTTTTGACTTTTTCTTTCTTGGCCGAGGTCCCGGGTCATCCTCTCTATCCCTGGGAGCCATGGCTGGCATTGTCATTGGGATCCTGGTTACCATTGCTTTGGTGATAGGATTGGGCTATTTCCTCTAGAGCAGAAAGGACAGAGGGTAATAAGTAAGGGACATGGAAGGGCCCGCAGTGGGCAAGAGAGGCCTGGCTGCTATCCATGGTGTTGAACACTGCCCAAGCACCCTGGGAATTCAGGGTATTTGGGGTCATTGCCCAAGAACAGATGAGGTGGTGTGAGCGGATGGACATAGGGATATGGACACCACCCATGGGAACAGGCAAGAACCCACCCTGTGGGTTGGGGATTTAGCTCAGTGGTAGAGTGCTTGCCTAGCAAGCGCAAGGCCCTGGGTTCGATCCTCAGCTTAAAAAAAAAAAAAAAAAACAAAACAACCAAAACAACAACAACAAAAAACCCACCCTGTGAAATTATGAGAGCTTTGGCATTTCAGGACCCACAAGAGATCAGCCAATGTACCAGACCACTCCACCTGCCTCTGTGAACCAGAGCCCCCTAAAGTCCAGACCCAGTAAGTGACTCTACAGTCCATGCTCTGGTGGCAGTGAGGGCTGGCATGGGAGCTGCTGTTGAAAGCCTGGGACTTCCTTTCTGGCTTAGCCACAGGTCACTGTTGGGTCCCAGGAACGCTCTGTCCTTTCTGAGATATATCATTTCCATCCTAACCTTGTCTTCCTTTTTTTTTTTTTTTTTAAAGATTTATTTATTAAGTACACAGAAGAGGGCACCAGATCTCATTACAGATGGTTGTGAGCCACCATGTGGGTGCTGGGAATTGAACTCAGGACCTCTGGAAGAACAGTAGGTGCTCTCAACCTCTGAGCCATCTCTCCAGCCCCCCCGTCTTCCTTTTTTAAAAATGTTTTCTCTCTCCTTTCTATTCTCTCTCCCCTTCCTTCCCCTCCCCCTCCTCCTCTGTCCCATCCCCCTTCTTCTTCTTCTCTCTCTTATTATATTGCGGGTAGAATCCAGGGCCTGTGTATGCTAAGGCCCATTCACAGTCCCATATCCAGCCTAGTAAATCCATAGTAAATTTCAGGCAAGCCCTGAGCCCATGATTTTTTTTTCTGTATTGCTTTATGTTCTGTTCTTTGTTTTGTTGTTTTTGGTGAGTGTGTGTGTGTGTGTGTGTGTGTGTGTGTGTGTGTGTGTGTCTCACTATGTAGCCTGGGCTGGCTTAGAACTTGCTATGGAGATCAGGATAGCCCTGAACTCATACAAATCCTCATTCCTTGGCTGGGTTTAAAGGCATAAACCACCACACCCACCTCTAGAATAACTTTTTTTTTAAAAAAAGAGCAACTTTTTTTTTTTTTTTAAAGGTTTATTTATTATGTATACAGTGTTCTGTCTATGTGCATGCTTACAGGCCAGAAGAGGGCACCAGATCTCATTACAGATGGTTGTAAGCCACCATGTGGTTGCTGGGAATTGAACTCAGGACCTCTGGAAGAACAGCCAGTGTTCTTAACCTCTGAGCCATCTCTCCAGCCCTAGAATCATTTTTAAAAACAAAAATGGGGAGCTGGAGAGATGGCTCAGAGGTTAAGCCCAGTATAAAACAGGCCACTGGAGTCTGACATATGAGCACTGAACAACTGGAATCTGATGTTAGAAAAATAATACTTGGGCTGGAGAGATGGCTCAAGGTTAAGAACACTGACTGCTCTTCCAGAGGTCCTGAGTTCAATTCCCAGCAACCACATGGTGGCTCACAACCATCTGTAATGAGATCTGGTGCCCTCTTCTGTATACATAATAAATAAATAAATCTTTAAAAAAACAAAACAAAAAACAAAAATGGAGCTGAGAGAGCAACTCAGTGGTCAAGTGCTTGCCTGACAGGCAGGCACATGAATTGAGGTTCAATCCCCAGTGGCACACATACAAGAAGCGATGGAGGGGCTGGGGAGACATCTCGGTGCTTAAGATGTATACCGTTCTTCCAGAGGACCCAAGTGCAGTTCCCAGCACTCATGTCAGTGGCTACAACTTCCTGTAAGCTACTCCAGATCCAAAGGATCCAACGCCTGCTTCTGGCCTCTGAAAAGGCCCCACATGCATGTGTGCACACACATAAATAAAAAATAATTTAAAAAGTTCAATGGCGCCAGGTAGTTTTTTCTTAGAGTGTGTCTTAGATGGGTTTCTATTGCTGTACAGAACACTACCACCAAAAGCAACTCGGGGAGGAAAGGGTTTATTTCAGCGTACGGTTTGGAGTCCACCATCTAGAGAAGTCAGGGCAGGAACTCAAGGCAGGAACCTGGGGGCAGAACTGACACAGAGGCCATGAGGAAGGCTGTTCACTGGCTTGCTTCTCATGGCTTGATCAGCCTGTTTTCTTGTAACACCCAGGTGGTCTGGTGGTGGTGGTGCACGCCTTTAATCCCAGCATTCTGGAGGCAGAGGCAGAAGGATCTCTGTGAGTTCGAGGCCAGTCTGATCTATAGAGCGAGCTCCTGGACAGCCAAAGTTACACAGAGAAACCTTATCTTGAAAAACCCAAACAAGCAAAACCTGCCTAGGTCTATAGGCCGGGGTGTGATCGCTTACTGTGAGCTGGGCCTCCTACTGCAATCATGAATCAAGGAAAAGAAGCACAGCTCACCCACAGGCTGACCTGATGGGGGCGTTTTCCAAATTGAGTTTCCTCTTCTCAAATGACTCCGGCTTGTATCCAGTTGACATCAAACTGGACACATTTTAGTGCCGGGGACTATACACAGCACCTCATGCATTTTAACAAATACTCTACTAACCAAGCTACATTCCCATTACTCCAGAAACTTACAATCATATGTATCCCATCCTCTGTGCCATCTCCTGTTGGTTGGATGAAAGTCTCAGGTCCTGGAAATGGTGTGTAGTTTTTAATCTCAAAGGCCTTCCTCCAGCATGTCTGTGCTACTTAAACCTCCCCGAAGAGCTCCACCAACTGGGGACCACCTGTTCAAATGCCCAGGCCTATGGGGGGCATCTCATTCAAACCACCACACTCAGGGCCGCCTGGTTTCCATTTGTAGCCCAGGCTGGCCATACACTCAAGACAATCATCACCCTGCCTCAATTTCCCAAGTTCTGGGATTACTGGGGTGCACCACCACAGCCCACTGATTTATTCCTGGGTATGTAGGACACGATGACATGACAATATTTTTGTTGTTTTCTGTGCTGGGGACAGAGAATCAAAATAGACACACTTTCTTTATAAAGTTGACAGTCAAATGATGAAGACAGACAGACAAAAGACCAGACAAATACCCAAAATGTATAGTGTGTTTAATGAAAAGCTCTTGAGAAAAAATGGGGGGGGGGCAAAAGGACACATGGGGCATGAGAGAGGAAAAGGAACAGGGAGAAGAGTGGTTGCTAGGGGCATCTGGGACAGCAAGGGTTGAGGATGAGAAGGAAGGAGAGCCCATAAAGCACACTTCATTTGAAAATGCTACAACAATGGATCTCACTCTGGTAGACCAGGCTGCCCTGGAACTCACAGAGATCCACCTGCCTCTGCCTCCCGAGTGCTGGGATTGAAGGCGTGCACCCCATGACCCGTAATGAGACTTAGTACCTTGTATGCTAATTTAATAAAAATAAGTGAAAATTACAGAGGTGAGGGCAAGAGCAGCGGGAAAGATTTATTTGTGAGTTTCCACAGGTGATCGGGCAATGCCCCAAGAGAGATGGCATTGCTCTAAAGACTAGACCGAGAAAGGCAGAGCTGCCAGGGAAACAGCTTTCTGCAGGCTCACCATGTGGAGGGACCCTGTGGTGGGAATCTGATGAATGTACTGGAGAGGAAGGTTGGGGGAAGGAAGGGCAGGATACAAAACAATAAGGCCTTGCAGGCCTAGAAATAACTCAGACAACACAGACTAGGCAGGGCTACCTAGAAGACAACTAGTCTCACAAAGCTGAAGTAAACAAAGGATTTTTATTTGACTATTGTGCAAACTGACGACATGATTGCTCCATGCTATGGCGAAGGGGAAGGTTGTTTTTAACTGTAGATGTGTGAGAGAGAAGCAGCCTGAGTCATCTGGAAGAGTCCAGAGCAGAGAAAGTAGTAGACTGAACAGGGCCAGCAGATTGGACCTGGCCATGAGAAAAACAGAAGCAGAGGAGAGAGACAGAGAGGTGGTTGGGAGGAGAGTGAGAGACGAAGACAAAGAGAGTCCAGGCAGAAGGGAGAGTGTGAGCTGAAAGAGCAGGGTCCTAAGGAGCATGAGTCACTGGGAGGAGGGGAGGAGGGGAGAAGAGCCAGCATGCTAGTGTGAACTCTGAAATGTGTACCGGGCACAGCGCGTGCTTAGCTATGCTAACGCACTGCAGAGAGCCATTGTCCTTTCTGCCAGTTGTAACAGGCTTCCTCTCTGGCCACCAACCAGCTCCCAAACCATCACGTGGAGACTTATTATTAGTTATGAATGCTTGTTCTTACTCTCTTCATCTATGTTTTGCCTCGGGGCCTTTTACCTTACTTTCAGTCCGTATGTCCTACTCCATGTCTGGATGGATGGTAGCTGGCTGGCCCCTGGTGTCTCCTTTTTTTTCTCCCTTGTTTTCTTCTCTTTTTCTTTCTCTCAAGCCCAGATTCCTCCTCTTATTCTCTCTGCCCACCAGCCCCACCTATCCCTCTACTGCTTAGCTATTGGCTATTCAGCTTTTTATTAGACCAATAATGTGTCTTAGGCAGGCAAGATGAAACAGCAACACAGCTTCACATAGTTAAACAAACACAGCATAAACAAATGTAACACATCTTTGCCTAGTTAAACAAATATTCTGTAACAGCCAGTGAAAAGAGAATTGGCTCCTTTTGATAGAGGAAAACCGGCTTCACAAGTTCCTGTGGAATGCTAGCTTTGTCTAACCACTAGAATTTGGGGAAATGGAGTTTCCTTTGGACATGACTGATAAAAAAAAAAAATGAGGACATGATCATTCCTAAACATGGTTGAGGAGAAGGTTTTTATTCTAGTTATGAGGGAGAGAGTACAGCCAAGGACATCTGGAAGGGTCTCAACTGAACTGGACACTAGGAGGAGAGAAAAGGAGGAGAGTGGGGGTGGGTAGACCAAGAGAGATCCAGGAGTACAGCCAACCAGGAGCTGAGAGACCAAGGGGGCCCAAGAGATGTGTGTCCAAAATGGGTAAGGATCAGAAGCTGAAGCCCAGCCTCTGGGGGGAGATGTGTGGGGAGGGGGAGGAGTGAGAAGCACTGGGAGGAGTCACAGGTGCCGAGTGAGGCTTGACCTGGGGTTCTTTGAGATCTAACATTCTAGGTTTTTGTTGTTGTTGATGATTATAAGGGGTGATGTAATCTCTTTTGTAACTACTTCTTGCTGAAACCGGGGCTTTATTGGGACGGGGCAGGAAGGCTGGAATGATGGTCAAAGTACAGGAAGGGAGTACAGGTTGGTGGACATCCGTTTTGCTCACTGCCCAGGTTCTGTTGGACCTCCTGGGGTTAGTGAAGTTCAGGATGCTTTGGAGCAGTCTGGGATGCAGAGGCTCAGTCTGGTTGGGGAATTCCTTCAGAAGCCTCCAAAAGCTGGCACGTTTGGAGCAGTCTGCAGTTGATTGAAAACTGGCTGGGGCAGATATAGACTAGAGACAGAAGATAAAGTTAAGGACTTTAGGAGATAATTTGTAAATTTGAAATGTCCAGGCCCATGGTCCTGGTAGTTGAGTCAGAGAGTCCCAAGATGAGGCCTTTCGCTGACAGACCCAGAAGGCTGGAGAGATTTCCCTGTGGAGAAGGAACCTGGGAAATCTGCTCTACTGTGGAGAGGCAGAGGAGGGCAGTCAACCCAACAGTGTCCACAGTGTGGGCAGGGTCCTTAAAGCGGGCAAGGCCACAGGGCAGCTCTTTGCCCAGTGGTTAGCATTGCCACAATCTGGATGGAGTCTCTGTACCCCATCTTCTTTGGAGATGTTAGGGTTGTCTCTAGGAGCTGGCATTCTATCATGGGAAGCTTTCTACTAAAGATTTTAAATGCCATTTTCAGTAGATCTCTGAAGAGTTTGAGGACCATTATCTATTAAGTATATCTGATTTGAACAAATCTTTACTTGTTTTTAGTTACTTGCTTTAAGCTTAACCTTGAAAACACATATAGAAGGCTAAATAAAGCTTGTCACTAAATGAATTGCATTTGTACTTAGCATGGCTGTGAACATAGTTCTTAGTACATTAAATAATTCTATCATATATAAAGCAACCAGGCATTAACTTGAATGTCTTAATTATTCAACAGTTATAAGAAGTTAGTAGCTTTTGTAAGATTAGGATTTCACAGCTTTTTCCCTGTTAAATTTGAGTCTTAAAATTTTGAGTTAAAGATTTAATTGGAAATCCTTTAAGCACCAAAATAAAACTTAAAACCAACAATGTAGTAAAGTTTAAACCATAAATACAGTCCACAGGAAGACTATTTTTTCTTGATCTTTTTTATAGTGTACCATTATTAAATATCACAGTTACTTGTATGAGTCAGTTTATCCAAATAGCTAAAGCTTAACCAATTTAGCAAAGATAAAGAGGCTATTCTGTTAACCTGAGTAGACCTTAATTATCAAACATATGCTATTAATTGTTTAAAATTTTCTAGAAGCCTGGTGTTGAGGAATTATCAAGGACATAAATGGTTAGACATACATCTCTAAGTCAGTTTCTGTTAGCCTAAGTATATCTTCATAACCTAATGAATTTATAAACCTTATTTATTAAGTATATATTATTTATCAAATATATGTTGTTTCTTATCTAAAAATTTCTAGAAGCCTGATGTTGAATAGTTATCAAGGACATAAGCAGCTAGATGTAAGTCTCTAAATCAGTTTTGTTCTTCGAGTAGGCCTTCATAACCCTTGGAATTTATCATGCCAAAATTCATACTAATCCAAAATGTTTTGGAGACCTGCTATTGTTTCCCTAGTCTGAGAAGAAGATGTAATGATACAAGGGCTCAGCGGGCCTAAGAAGTTTAATAGGTGCTGCTTTAGTTGGTTCAAGCCACGTGGTCATCTAACCAAGATGAAGTCACATGACGACATGTATGCTTTCTTAAGTTTAGAAAAGATGGCTTCTAGCCACGTGCTTGTTTCTGTCTTGATGAGGTCATAGGCCAAGATAGAGGCAAGTCACATCATTGTGATTTCAAAATATGTATTTTTCTAGTAGATCTATTTTCGCTGTGAGCCTTGTCTTTAATGGCTGAGCCATCTCTCCAGCCCTAGGTCTATTTTTAAAACAAGAACCGAGTCCAAGTTACATGTACAGTATATCCTAAACAAGAGTTGATCATATAAAGAGTATGTCGCAGCAAATTTAGATTACTCATGTATAGATTTTAACTATAATCCTTTTGTTAGAAGTTTTAAACTAAATTTTGTTACAGATTTTATAGATTTTTTTTTAACCATACCCAATGAACTTAAAAGTTCTGAGATAGTTTTAAGAATTTTTTATTTATTTATGTATTTATTGGTTTTTGAGACAGGGTTTCTCTGATTAGCTCTGGCTGTCCTTGGAACTTGCTCTGTAGACCAGGCTGGCCTCAAACTCAGAGATTTGCCTGCCTCTGCCTCCCGAGTGCTCTCTAACTCTACTAGAGAGAGTTCCTACAAGCTTTAAGAGGGAGTTGAACGACAGAGAGAAGCTCAGGAAGGCATAGAGAATCTATGGGACTTTTACGAGGGAACTGAGAGGAAACAGGGTCAACTGAGGGAGATTCCAATATAGAAGGCTTGAGGAAGAGACAGAGCAGGTAGTTCCTAGGGATAGTTAAGAGGAAGCTCTAGGAAGGAGCTTTGAACAGAAGGCCAAGAGAAGGAAGTGTTCAATACTAGGGGTCTATTAGGATTCCGCACATGTGCACCTTGGGTCTAACGTTTTACATCATCAATGGGCGAGGGTGACTGCTTACCCCTGCATGGTCATGCAATTCCCACCTTAAAAAAGCTAAATGCACCCCCTCCCACACACACACACCTCTCTTTTTCTGTGATTCCTCTCTGCCCTCTCTTCCTGTGTTTTCTCTCTCTGTTCCCACTCTGCTCCCTACTCTAGGCCTGGCTCTCTCTCTCTCTTCACTTTCCCTCCAATAAAGTTCTAAAAACTAACATTGGGTTCTGCCGTGGCCCGTGACTTTTCTGCTGACCAACCAGCGCTGTATTACCATCAGGGTCTCCAAGCAGAGAGAGAGACTTGCCAGAGAGAAATGTCCCAGATCACAGAGCAGAGGCATCCCTTTCCACTTGATGGGGTCCAATAAGGCGAGAGGAACTTTCTGGTACATTGGCGTGGCTTTTGTAGTAACAGTAGACAAAGCGAGCAGCTCTGGGGTGACACACATCCAGTAGAGGAGGAGAGGAAAGAGCTGCTGAAGGTGCGGTGGGAGAGGCTTTGGGAAAAGAGAGGATTCCAAGAGAGGGAGACAAGTGTCTTTAGTAGAGGGATGTGCCATGTGGGGCCCCAGAGGGCTCTGTAGGCTCCAGGAGCCAGAGAGACAGAGTAGACGAGAAGAGATGAATGGTTGGAAAGCAGCTGAGACTCAGACTAGAATTTGGAGTCAAATTTTGTGGCAGAAGCCAGAAGAAGCAGATGATACGTGCATACCTTAGGAGAGGCATGCTTGGTTTGGAGAGGCAGGGTCCTTTGGAAGGGAACTAACTCATTCATGCCAATCCTGGGTTTCAGTGCCAGGTGAATGAAAAAAATGAGGACATGACGCTCTTGGGTATATGTGAGCTATGAGGGAGAGAACAGCCTGAGGCATCTGGAAGGGTCCAGACTGAACTGAGCCATGAGTGGAGAGAGAGGGATGAGAGAGCAAGAGAGGAAGAAAAGAGAGAGGGAGACCCGAGGACCAAGAGACCTCATAGCCAAAATGGCTGAGTTTATATAGGAAAGAGAAGCTGGGGGAAGTGAAGCAGCTGGCCAGCCCCTGTGGGGAGACATGTAGGGTAGGGGTTGGGGGTGAGAAGTGCTGGGAAGAGCCACAAGTACAGGGTGATGCTGGGAGAGATGGCCTACAACCACTTGGATGTGTTAATAGGCACCTCAACCATTTGTCCCAGGATTTTGAGACCTAACAGTGACAACCACCAAATACAAAAGCACCAGATTTTATAAAGATCACATTTATAAGATGGGTGTGGTGGAGCATGCCATTAATTGCCAGCATTTGCAAAGCAGAGGCAGGTAGGTGGTTCTCCGTGAGTTCCAGCCCATCCAGAGTTATAGAGAGAGGGGGGAAAATACATGTTTGTCAGTCTGTCAGTGCGCGCGCCGTGTGTGCATTTGTGGAGGTACTTGTGTGGTGGTCAGAGGACAATTTATGGAAACCAATTCTTTGCATCCAGTGGGTTCGGGAACCCAACTCACGTTATCACGTTTGGTAGCAATCGCCTTATCCGTTGAGCCATCCCGCCGCGATTTTCAAACTGTAAAATGGGGACTTCGCCTGTCTCTCAGACTTGACAGGGTACAGGCCAGCTTCCATGCCGGCTTAGAGGAGGACTTTCCCCAATCGGCCTCGTCCCACGCATCCCCACCCTGCCCTGGCCTGCCTGTTGCGCTTCTGCTTCTCCAACACTCAGACGATCTGCACAGTCGCACTCCAGTCCGTCACGTTCGAGGTCCCGCCTCTTGGCTCCGAGGGCTTCCGGCGGCTGCGCGCACGCCACTGAGATTTGTGGGAATTGTAGTTCAACTGAGCTGCTTCCACCCACTTCCGGGTTTAGCCGGCAGTGCAGCCATTTGTGTGTATGTGTGTGGGCGCCGGCTGCGGCCCCGCTTCGTGGCTGGGCTCAGCCTGTACGGGGCGACCTGGTGAATGCTGACTCGAGGTGAGGCCCAACTAGCGCCACTCGAGTCATGTCGGATATGCTCCAGGATCGGGACAGGACGCTGTGAGCCCAATTTTGTTCTGACGCTGAGTCGTGCGCGGCTCAGGCCCGGCCCGGCCCGGCCCACGCTGCGGGCTCGCGGACGCCCAGGTTGGTCGGAGCGAAGAGGACCGCTCCTAGTGCTTGGTATGCGCATGCGCAAGGTCTGGGCGGGAAGCTGGACGCGGCTGCGTCAGTGAATGGGGCTTCCTGCGCCTCAGTCCGGGCGCCCGTGGGTCGCCGAGGGCTTTGGAGACAGAGCAGCTGTGACTGTGCAGTGCGCGCATGCGCGGATGATTGGGTGGGTGGTGGGACTTGTTTGGGACCGAAGATGTCTTGAAGGATGGGAGACAGGGCACAGGCGTAGTTATGGGGGAAGATAGTTGACTCAAGGGGTCCTTAAAGCTAATTGTGTTTTGGAGAAAAGATCATTAAAAGAGGTGTTCTTATATTGGTTGGGGATTTAGCTCAGTGGTAGAGCGCTTGCCTATAGGCCCTGGGTTCGAGCCTCAGCTCAAAAAAAACCAACCAAACAAGCAAACAAACAAACCGGTGTTCTCGCCCCGGAAAGACAACATAGCTAGCGGGGCCTCTGAGGTAAGGAGAGTTCAGGTCTACGTGGCACAATAGGGGTCCCTTACTGGTTTCCAAGGAAGGAGGGAGTTGTCCCTGCTTGTTGTCAGTCTGCCCCTTGATTCCTGTCTGTCACAGGGAGCAGAGGGTCTTGTATTCCTGGAGGGGGTGGCCTTGCTGTGGGGAGGATGGGCCCATAGTCTACTGAGTCATACAGGGTGTGTCCCTATAGCTCCGAGTCTGGTGGCCTTAGATCTGCATGCAGGGTTGGCTTTGAGAGTAGGGACAGACACTGGGCAGAGGTGGGTGTGACTGGATCAGTCCCTGATCTTCGTTCTGGCGTACCGAGAAGCCCCCTCCCCGGGTTCCTAGAGAGAGACCGTCACTGTTTCTGTACTCTTGAGCATGTGTTTGTATTGGAAGCACCAGCCAACACTCTGGGAAGGTGGTTCAGGGACCCGGGGCAGAGACTATTCTTGCATGTCCTGTTTGTTGGAGATCCGTGGCTTCTGTTCCCAGATCAGGCATGATGACGACCAGCCAAAGAAACGGTCACACCTCAGTTTAGCCTGGTGAGCCAGTGGGTTTATAGTTGTTCCTTACAGAAGTATGTGTGAGGGGTTACCTGCAGGAGCATGAATGACTCAGCTGCGAAAGCCCACGGATGGTGACTCAGGGAGGTAGCTGCATCTCTGCCTGCAAGACATGAATGCAGCTCATCTGGGCAGAGTACTTCTTCCCCGGCCATTGCTATTGCCACTGTAACCTTGAGGAGTGTGTGTGTGTGTGTGTGTGTGTGTGTGTGTGTAACTTAAAGTTTTAGCTTCTGGGGTTTTTAAGTTGTGTTTATTTTCTGAGTCTTAGGAGTCCCACCTTCTCTAAGAGGGAGCATTTCTGTTTGGAGAAATGGGTACACAAGAGAGCAGGCTGGAGTTCCCAGGTCTTGCCCTAAGACAGGCAATGTTGCTTTGGCTAATCACTATTTTAGACAGCCAAGTACCTGATTGAGGGACCCAGGGCCTAGCAAAGGGTACTAGGCAGAATGCCCCTTGTGCATGTCAGAGTTAGAGGATCTTGAAGTGAATCCCAGAACCCACGTAGAATAATGCAGAGTTCTAAAATGTTCAAGTTGGGTAGAGACTCCAGCTTGCAGGTAAGGATCTGCATCCCGAAGGACTTCTCACATTAGCTGCCTTCTGATAGGCAGCTGTCTGGGAGGAGGTGGATGCAGTAAGCATCTTTACAGAGTTGGAATAGCTGGCACCTTTGCTTTGGGCTACTCTGCCTTCAAGCAATAGAACACCTAGGTTTATAGGAGGGTGAGGTAGAAGACGGGGATGGGCCCAGGCCCCTTGGGAGCAGCCCCAGCACAGGCTTGAGAACCCTAGGGAGCCAAATGCGGAGGCACACCAGCTCTGGAGCTGTGTGCTCAGATATCGGCCATACTGTATTATAACTGCCGCTCTGCAGGCTTGCAGGGCCTTTGTGGCAGCTGTGACTTCAAGGCATAGGGGATTCAGAGTCCTTTAAGAGCCCGACTGAAGCTGGGGGTGTAAACTCGGGTGGCTAGGTGCTTGCCTAACATGGACAAAGCCCCGGGTTCTGACTCTACCACCTCATAAACCAGGTCTAGTGACACATGCTTTATAAACTCAGCACTTGAGAGGTAGAGGCAGGAGGATGGTGAGTTTGAGGCTAGTCTAGACTACATGAGACCCTGTCTCAAAAGACCAAGGAATCAAAGCCAAAACAAAGCAAAAAAAAAAAAAAAAAAAAAGAACTTCAGATTGGCAAAGAGCCTGGGTCCCGATTACAAATCCTGGGTGGCAATCTGCTGGGGTGAAAGGCTTGTGCCACCGTGCCCTGCTAGCAATGGATTTTAGATACACAGTGCTGGGGTCTTGGTGGATTTTCTGTAATCACAACCAGTCGATGCCCAAGCCTGAGGAAAGACAGGATCTCCCAGGGATTCAGGTGCCCAGGAAAGTGTTACAGTAGGAATTTGGGCAGGTGGAGACTCAAGCTGGGGCCTGCAGAGGTGGGGGGGATGGAAGTAGATGGGGCTGTACACAGCAGGGGCAGGGTAGTGAGAAAGAGAAAGGCAGGGGCTGGGGATGTGGCGTAGTGGGTTGATGCACAGAACCCTGGGTTCCATCCTGAGCATGACATAAACCAGCCCTTGCTGTGGTAGAGTTGGGTCCCTAGCTGGGATTGGCCAGGTGCTGCCCTGTGATATCAAATTGGCACAATGACAGCTGACCTCAGAGATACAGGTTCTGGGCCTGTCTCTGTGCTGTATCTGACAGAGCTCCCCCATTTTCCCCAATCCTGCATAGACTATGGCAGCTTTAGGCCCCAGAGCCCTCCACAGTGATGGAGGAGTCAGGTTCAAGCTACAAATTCAGGGCCTAAGGGTTTGGCTAAGAATCTGAGCCAGATTCAAGTTGGATAGTGGAGGGAGGAGCTAGGGTCCTGTCCCCACCTTTGGATAGAAAGGCAGAGACTCTGGGATGTTTGGTGAAAGATCTGACCTGGCTGATGAAAGGGCCATAGTGAAATCAACAAGGCTGGGCTGTGTCCCAAGCTTCGTCCATTTGGTCAGTGGCTGTGGTTGCTGGTCCTAGGAAGAGGTATTGGTTAGTTTGTGGTTGCATGCTCAGGGCAGTCAAGTACATAATACGGAGGAGTTCTTTGTGTGCTGCGTGTTTGTGGGGCTTCCAGGACCAGTGAAGGTCCTGATTGGAGCTGCACATTTTGGTAGTGGGCAGAAGGCCACGTTGGAGCATGGGGTGGGCTTACAGGGCATGGGAACAGAGGAACAGTTGGAGCTATGAAGGCTTGGCCTAGAGGAGGAACTGAGTGACTCTTGGTTAATGCCCAGTTGGAGCCTTAACTTCTAGAAGCTAATCTAGGGGGCAGACTGGGCTGGAGGGGGGCAGTGTGGGCTGTACTCAGAGCTTCTTTTGTTTGTGCAGCTGGGCACCTGGCTACACCTGGAGGAGACCATGGATCAGCAAGATGATGAGTCCCTCGGGGCTCCGCAGGCCTGTGTGGAGGTGAGTGCAGCCGTCTTTCCTCAGTAGCCTCAACTCATTCCTGCCTGCCCCCACAGCCTGAACCTTGGAGTTCTCTTTGCAGGATTTTAAGGGATTTTGTCCCTCATGGGCAGCAGGCTTTTTAAAAGATTAACCAGCTTGTGTCTGTGTGCATGTAAACGTGTGTCTCCAGGTGCATGTGCAGAGGCCAGAAGGCACCGGGTGTTCTCTGTTACTCCTTACCTGTTCTTTTGAGAGATGGCCCTTTTCCAAACCTAGGGATGTTGTAGAGCAGTTTCTTCCAGATTGAGGGGGAGATTCAGTGAATAAAGTGTCACAGGACTGATAAACTTGTGAAAGCCTGGCATGAGTGGAAGCACAAACCACCTGTTGCAGAGCTGACTCTGAGAGCCTTTGGGCCTGTCGAGCCTGCCAGCTGTGCAGAGAGCTCCGGGGATGCAGCTGTTTCTATCAGTAACCCCTCACCCATGCTCCTGTTAGTAACCCCAGAACAAACTTCCTGCTTCGGCAAGGCTGTCATTGGTGCATTTGTTATTTTGGTATGCATGGGTTCCCTTTCTGGCCATGAATAGACATGCATATGTTTCATCTCCCCAGGAAAAGTCTGTCACACGTCAAATGTACATTTCCCCAGATAGGCTGGAAGCCAGTCTAGTGACTCTCTGCTCTCTGCCCCTCTCAGCTGGGGTTACAGGTATGCGTGGGATACCTGGCTTGTTACGTGAATTCTGGGACCTGGACCTTTAACTATCGTGCTCTCTCTAGTTCCTGTGGGAGCCCGTTTTTAGGTTCCTCATGGCTTTACCCAGCAGGTCCTCATAGAAAGGATGATTAGGACCATGGACCTTAGTGTAGGTGTCTGAGATGGTCTGCACTTGGCTGTGCTGGGGGAGGAGGTCTTTTGCTCCACCCCTTGGTGTCTCTATAAATACGCTGGGGCAGAGACATTCAGGGCCTGTAGGAATAGGTTCCAGGCCCTCTCGAGGCTGTCCTGTATTTTCTATCTGTTTATCTCCGCAATCTAAATCCTTCTATCTAATATTTCCTGCTGCTCACACTCAAGAAAACTCTGGGGAGCTGTGGGGTTGGTGGGTAAATGCCCTTTTAAAGTTTAAATATTATTTTTATGTACCTATTTTAAAATTTTATGTGTATGGGTATTTTGCCTGAATGTATATCTATGTATTACATGCTTGCCTGGTGCCCAGGGAGGCCAGAAGACGTCACTGGATCCCCTAGAACTGGAGTTACAGATAGTTGTGAGCTACCATGCAAGTGCTGGGAATTGAACTCAGGTCCTCTGGAAGAGCAGCAAGTGCTCTTAACTGCTGAACCATCTCTCCAGCCCATGTTTATTTATTTCCGAAGATTCATATGTATATGTCTGTGTGTGTGAATATATTCCATGTGTATAGGTGAGTGCAGAACCAGAAGAGGGCATCAAATCCCCTGGAGCTGGGGTTACAGGAGGCTCTGAGCTACCTCTTGCTGGTCTATGGGGCCTACACTCAGGTCCTCTCCAAGAGCTGCGGATGGCGCAGGTTTACTTCCAGCTAGTTCTTCATTTTTAAGTGAACCCATTTCTATTAACCTGCGTGTTGCCACGTGGCTGGCGGTTTGCCGGTACTTTCACATCTTGCTTCTTGGGCAGCTCACTGGCGTCTCCCCGAATCCGCCCTCTTTTCCCTGTATCTCTGCTTGGATTTCCAGCCTGGTTAAGTCCTGCCTTGCTATAGGCCAAAACATCTTCTTTATTAACCAATGGTAATAAAACATATTTGTAGCATAGAGAAAGACATCCCACAGCACCAATACTGAGGAGAATACAAAGGTCCAATATTTCTTTTGAAATTAAATGTCCTACCAATTTAAATACCTCATTTAAAATGATACAAACCCATATTGAATCCTTTAGGTAACTCATTCTGCAATGCCTCCAAACAGTGTCGTAAGACATCGTGTGAGTTATTCTCAGTATAACAATCTTTTGTTGATTAACATGTGGTAGGGTTTCTATTGCTGTGAAGAGACACTATGACCATGGCAACTCCTATAAAGGAGAACATTTAATTGAGGTGGTGCCTTACATTTCAGAGGTTCAGTCCATTTTCATCATGGAAAGGAGCATGGCGGTGTGTAGGTGGACATGGTGGCATCTTGATCAGAAGGCAATAGGAAGTGGACTGTCTCATTTGGTGTGGCTTGAGCATCTATGAGACCTCAAAGCCTGCCTCCACAGTGACTTACTTCTCCCAGCAAGGCCACACCTCCTAATACTGCCACTCCCTTTGGGCTTATGGGGCCAATTCCATTCAGACTAGCACATGTTACCTGCGGAACTTTTTTAAAATTTATTTATTTTAATTTTATGTGCATTGATGTTTTGCCATGGGTGTCAGGTCCCCCGGAACTGGAGTTACAGACAGTTGTGAGCTGCCATGTGGGTGCTGGGAATTGAACCTGGGCCTTCTGGAAGAGCAGTCGGTGCTTTTAACAACTGAGCCATCTCTCCAGGCCCAATAAGCAGAACTTTTGAATCAGACTATATTCTGGTTAATCACTAAGGTCTCTGTAGACGTCAGCCACTCAGTTTAGGAGAAATTAGTCTCTAATTCTCAAGCCACTTATTTATTGTTAAAACAACTTCGTGACAATTTTAAGTGACTTCTATATATTATGGGAAGAAAAAAAATTCATACAGACTTAAGTATAAAAATCTTAACTATGGAAGGTTCTTAGTGATGAATTCATCACCTAGACACATAGCTGAAGGACTTTGGGTAACCCTGGACTATCTCAGCTTTCTTTTTTCCATGCCTACGTCACTTCCAAGTTCTTTGCCCTCTTTTGAGTCTGTTTCCTACAAATATGTTGAAATCCATTATGCTTCTATTTTGGAATGTTTTCGTTGAGATCTTTATACACACACAAAATACCATTTTGATCATAGTCACCTCCCACTGCTCCCCTTAACTCCTCCTAGATTCACCGTCACAGCCCCGCTCCTTCCCAACTTTGTGTCCTCTTTATTTTTAAAGAATCCACCCAGCCCAGTTGTGCTGACCATATATACCTTGAGTGTGGAGCCATCCACTGGAATATGGTGAAGCTACATCTCTAAAGAAAACTACATTTTTCTCCCGTAGAAGGCACTTATTATCAATAGTTTCTCAGGTAGGAGAAGGCTCACAGCCAATGTCGACTGGCTTGATGCTGTGCAGGTCTCGTGCTGCGATGCATGAGTGCGGTCATCTGCCTTGTCCAGGAGACGGCAGTGTCTTGCTCCAGTCCTCACTGACCTGTGGCTTGTACAGTCCTTCCCTCCTCCGCACCAGTGGTCCCTGAGGCCGGGTGGAGTGCTGGGCTTTGCACAGACTTACTTCCGCACATTGATCAGTTGTGAGCTTCTGTGCCAACCCTGGCCACTGTGCAAACAAACACGCTTCTTTGTTGAGGTCTGAGCTGCACTAATCAGTGGCTAGAGATGGGATGTAAGGGCAGTTTGTTAGGATGCCTGTGCAGCAGTTATAGTAAAAGGCTCACCTCTAGGGTGTGTGGCTCCTCAACCACAGGCCTTTAGCCATGGTGACAGTGCGAGGCGCATTTCCTCCGTGAGAGTGGGCCTTAGCTCCAGGAGAAAAGCAGTGTGTTAACCCCATAGTACTCATGCCATTGTTGTACCTGTGGCCTTATCTTACCATGGTAGTCATTGTTTTGTCTGTCTGTCTGTCTGCCTATCTATCTATTCATTTTTTAGTTTTTCAAGATAGGTTTCTCTGTGTACACTGGGTGTTCTGAACTCACTCTAGACCAGACTAGCCTGGACTCAGAGATCGCCTGCCTCTGCCTCCCGAGTGCTGGCATTAAAGTCGTCCACCACATTACCCGGTTCATGTTAGTCATTATTATAGCTTACTGGGTTCACAGCTAGGTAAACTGTTAATGATTTTTCTGCTACATCAGCCTACATAAAATATATAGTACTAAGGAAGCTAGCCAACTGGGGAAAACTTACTGGTCAATAACTTGATTTTTTTTCCCATGCCCTATGGAACAAAGTATGTGATATCTTCAGTGATGGGTTTTTTTTTTTTGGAGACAGGGTTTCTCTGTGTAGATTTTGGTGCCTGTCCTGGATCTTGCTCTGTAGACTAGGCTGGCCTCGAACTCACAGAGATCCTCCTGATTCTGCCTCCCGAAAGCTGGGACTAAAGGCGTGCGCCTCCACCACCCAGCCATCAGTAGGGTCTTAATATCAAGTTCTGGAGGGCAATCAAGACCAGTGACAGCTGGGCTTGGTGGCACACGTCTTTAATCCCAGCACTTGGGAGGCAGAGGCAGGCAGAGCTCTGAATTCAAGCCCAGCTTGGACTACAAAGCAAGTTCCAGGACAGCCAGGGCTACATAGAGAAACCCAGACTCAAGAAACAGAAACAAGATCAAACCAAAACGAAAGGCAAGCAATGGCAATACCTTGTATCATTTTGGAGGTCTCCAGAACAACCTTTCCTAACAACTGGAGGGAGGTTTCTTTTTTGGGAACCAATGACTTCCAGGTAGAGCATTAGCCCTTGTGTACTTGTGGAGGATAACAATGATTAAATGAATAAATGAATATATATATATATATATATATATATATATATATATATATATGTATATTTATTCACATTTATATATATAATGCATGCATATTTAGGAAACTTATAAAAATCAGGTCTACATATAGCTTTTTCAAGTATTTTTGTGGTAATTATTCCCTCCCCCGCTTCTCTTTCCTACTCTTCCATTCATCTCCACTTAAACTTCCCTCTCTTCATCCTGTTTAAGGAAGGTGGAGTTTAGAACACAGCTGATATGAAGGGGAAAGGGGGAATATCCTCCTTTTTATTTCTTTTAACTTTGAGATTATAACATCCTTTCTCCTTTCCCTCTCCACTCCCCAACCCTTCCATATACCTTTCCTTACTCTTGTAAATTTATGTCCTCTTTTTTCATTCATTGTTTTTACATGTATATACATATATATTTCTAAATAGAACCTTAATTTGTATAATGATACTTGTATTTGTGTTTTCAGGGCTGACTATCATCTTTATAAGAATCAGCACTTAGACACATAATTCAACCCGGGGAATCATGTATATAATATATATAATACAGAATTTAATGATATCCTGTAGGAGAGTCAGAAATGAAAGCGTCGAGGTTTAGAAGTGACTGGCTGGAGATTCCAAAGCTAGACAATGGCATTGTGTTGGCTCTAATCTACCCTCTCTGTCCCTTTGTTGATTGTGCAAGATGCTTGTGAGCACAGTTACAGGGTCACACAACAGCTGACTCACAACTCATAGTAGATATCAGTATTTGAGAGGTTTCTCAGGACTTTCAGGGTTAAGATCACCCTCTGATGTTAATTTGCGGACTGTCCATGCTAACACCAGTTGATGGTATTTTCCAGCAACAGCAGACTGGTTATGGAAAGACAGAAATCCTCTCATGTGTTGTTTACAAGGAGGTAAATCATCTGTTTTTGCTAGGAATTTATTCTATGTCTCTGGCTCAAGAAAACCACATAGATATTTGTGTGTGTTTGTGCATACACACATACATACATACATGATTGTTCACCGTGCACATGTGAAAGCCAGGGCAACTTTGTAGAGTCAGTTCTTTCCGGCTTGGCAGCGTGTGCCCTTATCCATTGAGCTACCTTGTTGGCCCTCAGTCACATTTTTATAATATAGAATACGTAATGGAGTGCGGTGTTAAATGTAACATTAAGGCAGTTATTTCACTGGTATAGAAAAGGTCTGAAGCATTAATTTAGTTAATCTTTATCAATAAAAATCAGGAGTCATAGATTAAGATAAAAACTTGAAAGATCAGAGAAGCAGGGGAGCAGCCACCAGGGACTTTCTACCTCTTCCATTCCTCTGTCCAAAAGGGCCGATGTAATGATATCAAATAAAGCATGCCTGAGGGTCAGAAGACAGAGCCAGCCACTAGATTAATCATAGAGGCCAGGCAGAGGTGGCACATACTTTTAATCCTAGTACTCGGGAGGCAGAGATCCATCTGGATCTCTGTGAGTTCAAGATGACACTGGGCTACATGAGATTGATCCAGTCTAGGAGAGAAACAGAGCCAGGCAGTGGTGGCACGCACCTTTAATCCCAGCATTTGGGAAGCACACACGCCATTAATCCCAGCACTAGGAAGGTTGAGATAGGAAGTGAAATGGCTGGGCAGAGAAAGGCATGCAAAGTGTGAGGAGACAGGAAGTAGAGACCCTTTCAGCTGAGGACTCAGAGGTATTCAGTTAGAGGATCTGTGGAGTTGGCAAGGTGAGAAGTAGCTATGGCTTGTTCCTTTGTCTCTGATCTGTAGTTGGAAGTTTTCTCTGGTCCTGCCAGCCCCCCAAAGTCCCATGGCCCACTTATAAAATAATCATTCAGAAGGTTATATTAATTATAGCTGCTTGGCCATTAGTTCAGGCTTACTACTTTCTAGCTTTTACACTTAAATTAACCCATAATTCTTATCTATGTTTAACCATGTGGCTTGGTACCTTTTCTCAGTTTTGCCTTGACATCTTGCTTCTCCTCTATGTCTGGTTGGTGACTCCTGACTCAGCCCTTCTTTTTCCCAGAATTCTCGTCTGCTCGCCCCACCTATACTTCCTGCCTGGCTACTAGCCAATTAGCATTTTATTTATCAACCAATCAGAGCAAAACATATTCACAAAATACAGAACAATATCCCACAGCAGTGATCATTCAGCATTTACCCCAATATCTGACTCCGGGTTTTTATTAAAAGACCATTTAGAATTTGTGTAACAGGCCGAGATCTTCTCTCTGCCCTGCCATATCACTTTCTGTTTCCTCTCTGTACAGAGCTCTAGACATCTATGGTTAACTACTGGATAGCTCCACCCTCTGACTCCAAGCAAGCTTTATTTATCAGAACATAAATAAAATATCACACATTTCCCCCTTTTGTCTAAATAAAATAACTAACATAGAAAAACTATATACAATAAGTACAGTATGTACAAATATATACAGGTAATTATTATATTAACAATGTCTAGTCCATTAGCATTTGACAAATTCAGAGAAAATACTCCATTATCTATCCCATCTTGGTGAGTCCAAAGTATTGTACATAATTCACTTTCTATCCTAACTTGCATTACCAACCCAAAACTATCTTTTTATGTCTCTCAACCTTATACACTTTACACTTCTTTTGTGAGTTTCTTTTATGAATTTGTTAACAAAGAAAACTATAACTATCTAGTCTTCAACTCCATCAGAGACCTGAGAAGGATATAATATTACCTGAGTAAACAGGAAGTACAGAGCAAACAATTTCTAAAAATGACAGAAACAGCTGGTTACCTGGATAGGCAGGTTCCTCTGTAACAGTGAGACATCCATCTTCATCTTCAGCCTACATGCCTAGAATATCTGACAGACTTTTTTCTGTACAGCAAGAATCTTGAAGGACTGTCCCACCTTGTCTTGGCAAGGATCAGCAGTCCTTTTGTGTCCTCCTTGTCCAGGTTTTTTTTTTTTTTTTTTTTGGAGACAGCTTTGGAGCCTGTCCTAGAACTTGTTCTGTAGACCAGGCTGGCCTCGAACTCACAGAGATCTACCTGGCTCTGCCTCCCCAGTGCTGGGATTAAAGATGTGAGACCACCACCCAGCCTGCTTGTCCAGTTTGGACATCATACTGTCAGTAATTAATTCAAGGGCACTTTGCCTGGTGGCTAACTTTTGTCACAAAGGAAGTCCCAATGGAGTTTCTTCGATGCCCATTATCTACTTTGAAGTAGATTGGTGCTGCCAGGAGTAGACATGTCTCATAGTCATAAAAAAAAAAAAAAAAATTACACACACAAAACCTCATGTTATTAAAACATCGTAAATCTCATATTTTGTAATTCTCTGAAATGTTTGAAGATCACCTGTCTGTCTATCTAAGATATATCTCTTTGACCTCAAAAACATACCTAACATGACTAAAAGTTTGATTGCTATAGGTGACTAATTACTAACCTGCATTTCTTTTTTATTGAAATAGTTTGTAATAATAACTTTCAAGGACTAGAAATTTACATTACATTGTTAAATGAGCTGTATAGGTACAATATCTTGAGCAAGAGTAGAAATGTATGTACAGTATATTCTAACAAAAATAACCTTAAATTTGTATCAATATACAAAAATATCTTAAACAAGGTTAGAAACAGATACAGTATAGCAAAAATGACCTCAGATTTGTATCTGTGCAAAAAACCTTATTGTAAAATTAAGGATTAGTAGTTGCTTTTTAAAAGTAGATTCAATAATCTACCCTTTAAGCCTATTTCTCTATCTCCCATTTTTTCTTTTTAGAACAAGATCCTTGTATCTAATCTTTGTTCAGCTTTTTTCCTGGCCATTACCAATAACAACTTGTAACCATTCCCCAAATGATGACAAATATCCATAACTCACTGAACAACCAAAAACCGCACACCCTACCTCTTGGGAATGTGGGCATCCTGTTCTTAAAATTACTTCCTTCTGTCTGGGGGTGATGACATCTTTAGGGGACCTTGAAAAAAAAAATTAGGATAATTGTCAAGTCCTGAAGAAACTAGCTGTATCATTTGTTGCCCAGACTCTGTGTAAGGAGAAAATGCAGGGCTTGTCTCAAGTTCTTGCTAGAGTAGCCTGTGAGGCTGGACCATCTCGGCCACCTTGAAATTGTCCCGAGCAATTTGTAGTCCTAAGGTGGTGGTTTTCAGCTTAGTGCATTATCACAGTCCAGGTGCAGTCCTCATTGTGGGGCCCCATCCTCCTTTTGGAGACTTCAAAGATTGCTGTTAGACATGATCATGGTTCACTGCAGAAAACTCAAACGTTTTAAATGTCATATGCAACAAATCTCAAAGAGGTTAAAGGACCGTAATTTATTATATACATCCATAGTACAAAAACTTAATTCCTAGTTACCTGATAGAGACTCAAACTCGAAGTCATGTGCAGGGGGCTAGATGAAGCCTTTTTCTAGAACTAGTACTCTAGATGACCATAAATGGATTGGATATTGTTACTGTAATTCTTGCTTGATAACTTTTTGTTTGTTTTTGTTTTGTTTTTTTGTTTTTCAAGACAGTGTTTCTCCGTGTAGTTTTGGTGCTTGTCCTGGATCTCATGCTCTAGACCAGACTGGCCTCGAACTCAAGAGATCTGCCTGGCTCTGCCTCCTGAGTGCTGGGATTAAAGGTGTGCGCCACTGCCGCCTGGCATGCTTGATAACTTTCGTTGTATGTAATTTTACTGTGGAACAATTTTCTACACTATGAACATGTATTACTCTCATTGGCTAATAAGAAGCTGACAGGAGGGTAGCTGGGCAGGAAGTGAGGTAGGAAAGCCAAACTGAGAATGATGGGAAGGAGGGCAAAGTCAGGGAGATGGCAGCCAGCTACCCAGGAAGCCAGATGTCCTAGAGGACAGGTAAAGCCCAGTGGCAATACATTGATTAATAGAAATGGGCTAATTTAAATGTAAGGGTTAGCTAGCGACAAGCCTGAGCTATCAGCCAAGCATTTGTAATATAAGCCTCTGTGGTAATTTGGGAGGCTGCTGCTGCGTTTTGGGGACTGGCCGGTCGGGACAAAAAACATCAGTTTACAAAGGTCTGATACAGACAGGAAAATAATGAAGGGGAGGAGACAGGTTTGAGCCATCTGGTGGAGGTGGCGCTTCAGTGGGTGGACCGTGGACCGTGGACCGTGGAAAGGGAGGAGCTTGTGTCCTCAGCTAGCACTGGCTCCTGCATGAGTGAAATAGACCCACACTCCCTTGGGCTGTCATGTAACTTTGCTAGCTAGCCTATGATAAGGTCCTCTGTTGTTAAAAATACTCTCAGGGGCTTGCCTGAGGGTGCTGTGGAAGCTGGATGTTGTTAAACTGCCCAGTAGTTGAGAGTGAACAGAAGTGAGCAGAAAGAGTAGTTGAATTGGAGTCTAGTTTCAGAATATCCTCTGTGGGAGCACCTCCCCTCCTTATATGATCTCAGTGACAAAATACTACCAGAGCTCAGCCTGGAGCCTTGGAGAGGGTGCCCAGCAGCCTCATGGGGACATCTGCACCTGGCCTTGATGATGGCTTTTCATAGCTGTGTATAGGGAGAGCCTTCAGTTAAAACTGCCCCGGCTTATGTGCTCAAACACCTCCCAGGGCCCCTGCAGTTAGGGTGGAATCACAAGCAAATGGCTAGGAGATGCCTAAAAAGCTGCCTGGAATCTCAGCCGGTGCTCTGACTGCTGAGCCATGTCTCTAACCCAACTGTGTATGTGGTGGTTTGATAGAAAAAGGTCCCCAAGCACCCAGGCAGGGGGATCGGGATCTGTCCCTGGTGCATGGACAGGCTTTTGGGAAATCTGGTGCGTGTGGTGTGGTGCTTTGCGTAGCCTTGGTGTAGTGGGAAGGGGCTTGGACCTGCCTAGGCTCAGTGTGCTGGGCTCTGCTGACTCCCCATGGGGAGTAGGGATTTGGGGTGGCTTGGGAGGAGGGAGGAGGTGGGATCTGTGGGTGGTATGTAGAGTGAGTAGAAAATTTTTTAATTAAAAAAAAAATGGGGGGGAGAAAGAAAAGAGCTGGGCGGTGGTGGAGCACGCCTTTAATCCCAGCACTCAGGAGGCAGGGGCAGGCGGATCTCTGTGAGTTCAAGGCCAGCCTGGGCTACAGAGTGAGTTCCAGGAAAGGCTCAAGCTACACAGAGAAGCCCTGTCTCGAAAAACCAAAAAAAAAAAAGAAAAGAAAAGAAAATGGTCCCTAGAGGAAGTGATGCTATTAGGTGTGGCCTTGTTGGAGGAAGTGTGTCACTGTGGAGGTGGGCTTGAGGTTTCAGTCTCACATGTTCAAGCCATGTCCAGTGAGACAGACCACGTCCTGTTGCCTGTGAGTGAAGGTGGAAGAACTCTCAGCTCCTTCTCTAGCACTTGTCTGCCTGCACGCTGCCTGCATGTCTGCCTGCATGTCTGCCTGCATGTCTGCCTGCACGCTGCCTGCATGTCTGCCTGCATGTCTGCCTGCATGTCTGCCTGCATGTCTGCCTGCACGCTGCCTGCATGTCTGCCTGCACGCTGCCTGCACGCTGCCATGATGGTAATGGACTAACCCTCTGAACTGTAACTTTAAGCAAGCCATCACAATGAAATGTTTTCCTTTATAAGAGTTGCTGTGGTCATGGTGTCTCTTCACAGCACTAGAAGCCCTAACTGAGACGGTGTATATGCTTATCAATAGTTTCTTTGTTGTTGTTGCTTTTATAAAAGGTTATTTATTCGTGTATGTATTGGTCTGAGTTCATGTGCACAGGTGTGTGTCTCTGCATCAGATGTTCTTTGTCGTTCTTAGTCTCATTCTTTTGGAACAGGTGTTTCCCTGAACCTGTGGTGTTGTGGAATATTTGTTCAACCATGTAAAGATGTGTTGCTATCTTACCTTGCCTGCCTAAGGCACCTGATTGGTCTAATAAAAAGCTGAAAGGCCAATAGCAAGGGAGGAGGTATAGGTGGGACTTCTGGTCAGGAAGAATAAGGAAGAGGAGGAATTTAGGCTTGGAGGAAGAAAGAGAGACACTAGGGAGACACCAGGGGTCAGCCAGACACGAGGAAGCAAGAAAGTAGGATGCACAGAATGAAAGAAAGGTGAAAAGCCCTGGGAAAACATAGAAGGTGAATAGACACAGGTTAAATTAAGTTAAAAGAGCTAGTGGGACAAGCCTAAGCTAAGGCAGATGTTCAGAATTAATATTAGGTCTGTGTGTATTGGGAGCTGGTTGGCAGCCCAAAGAAAATGCTGACTACGCTGTGGCTTACATTTTGTTTACTATGCTCGGGAGACAAAGGATCCAGCAGTTCTCCTGTCTGCCCAGCTCAGAACAGGGTATAGACATTTGTGGGACAGCCTGGGTTGTGCTGTGGGTGTCCACAGGGCCCTCTTCTAGGCCTCTGCCGTTGGAGCTCTTTGATGGAGGCAGGGTCTCACAGACCAGGTTGGCCTCTAACCAGCTGTGTTGCTGAATATGCCCTTGAGCTTGATCCTCCCAAGTGCTCTGGTGACAGTCACATGCCACCATGCCTGGCTCCATTGTGAAGGTCATTTGTGAGTTGCTCTGAATGCTTCTGGCTTGGGTCCTGCTGGAGTCTGTCTGCATTGCTTGCTTACTGCTGAGTGATACAGGAGTTTAGGCAGTGCCCAAGGCACAGGGTAGGACAGGACAGGACAGGTGAGTTGTTTTGCTCCGTGTGGTTCCTTCAGCTGACAAGCAGGGCCATCTTGAAGCACTCACAGTAGTCTCGTGCCATGTGGGGCCTCATTCCTTGGGGGGTGCTTCTCTCTGCACCCGTTCCCTGCGCTTTTGTGGAGGGAGCAGAGATTGTCAGTTGGATGCGGGTCAGGTCCTGCTGAGCCACTGTGGGGTTTCCAGTTTCTTCTTTGTTCTCTCATGGATTCCCTTTTGTCTCATCTGCTTGTCTTCTCAGAACTTTGTTCTCCCCCAAGAGATGATCATCGAAGTCGAGGGAGAAGATGCTGGGTCACTGGACATCGTGCCCCAGGTGAGTTGGGCAGGACCCATTCCTTTACCTGGAGAGGTGTGCATGGTAGTGAGTAGGAGAAGCAAGTCAAAGGGAGCTGGGACAGGATTAGAGAGAGGGAATGCAAACAAGAGTGGCCAGGCTGGGAGAAGTGGGTGGAGTCTTTGTCATACATTCCTGAGGGCCCAAGTGCCATCCCACATTTCTGAAAAGCCGAGCATTGGATGCTTGTAATCCAGACACCAGGGAGATGGAGGCAGGAGGATCCATGGGGCTCTCTGGCCAGCCAGTGTAGCCAAATGGGTGGGCACCAGGTTCAGGGAGAGACCCTGTCTCAAAAAAAATAAAAGAGAGAACAAATGAGAAAATTGTCAACCCAGGGTTCACACAAGTATGCACCCCTCCACACATATTAGAGTGAGCAGCTTTTTCAAGAAAGTTGGTTATGTGAAAGGTGCAAAGGGCAGAGCTGCAAGGGTTCTGCAGGTTGAGGAGTTGAGATTTGGAAGGATTAGATTTGGAAGGGAGCTCAGTGGTGGAGTTTGTTAGTGTGCACGAGGCCCACGGTTTTACCACTTTATTTCTGCATGGGTGTATGTGTATGTATTTATGTACTTGTGTGTGTGTGTGTGTGTGTGTGTGTGTGTGTGTACATGTAAGCACAAAAACTCTGGCCACAGCATGTGTGTAGAGGTAGTCTTTTCTTTCCTCCTGTGGGCCCCAAGGTTGTCAGACTTGGTAGTACATTCCTTTCCTCTCTGATCCATCTCACCAGCCCTAATAGCCAATTTGTCAAGAGATTTGCCAGAAAACTGCCAACTCACCTATCCTGGGCTATGCAGCATGGCAGAAAGAAAACTCTGCCTCAGGATGGAAGCCATGAGCCAGAGCCTGAGACCACTTCTCTGTGCTCAGTGTACCTCTGTGGCACATGAAGGCTGCCGCTCCTCTGTCACATACAGACACATGATGGCACCAAATAATAGAAATTGAGGGGCTGGAGAGATGGTCCAGTTATTAAGAGCACTGGCTTCTCTTCTGGAGAACCCAGGTTCAATTCCCAGCACCTACATGGCAGCTCAAAAGAGAGAGTAACACTAATCCCCTCCCTGCCTCTGCAGGCACTGTACACACATGGTGCAATAAATACTAGCAGGCAAGGCATCCATTCACATAAAATAATAAAAATAATAAATAAGTAACTTGAATTTTTAAAAGATTTATTTAAATTATTTTATGTATGTGAGTGTTTTATGTACATGCATGTTTACCACATGTGTGCCTCTTACCCATGGAGGTCAGAAGAGGATGTTAGATTCTCTGGAATTGAGTTACAGGTGTTTGTGAGGTACCATGTGGATGCTGGGAATTGAGCCCTGGTCTTCTGCAATAGCAAACAAGTCTCTTGACCATTGAGCCACCTCTCCAGCAGCCCTTAAATAACTTCTGTCAAGGCTGGGAACATGGTTTAGTAGTAGAGTGCTTGTCTATCCTGTGTGAGGGTCTGGGTACAGTCCTTACACTGAGATAGATAGATAGATAGATAGATAGATAGATACATACATACATACATACATACATACATACATACATACATGATAGACAGATACATACATACATACATACATACATGATCGATCGATAGATACATACATACATGATAGATAGATACATACATACATGCATGATAGATAGTAGATAGATAGATACATACATACATACATACATGATAGATGATAGATAGATAGATAGATAGATAGATAGATAGATAGATAGATAAAAAGCTGAAGAGAATTTGTATGCTTGTTCCTCTCTGAGGTATTTCTGACCTTGGTTGGGATGCTTTGGCTGCAGATAATCTAAGGATAACCCTCCCTGTGGTTAAAGCCTCCATCCATGAACACTAGAAAACAAACAAAACCATGCCCAGCTAAGCAGGAGTGTGTGTGCTGTTCTAGGAAAGCACAGACTTCAAGATTGTGACCGTGGACCTCACTGAGGAGGAACAGAGCACTTGGCACAATGCCCAGAGAACCCCAGAGAGAAGTGTGATCCTGGAGGGTCACAGGGACATGTGGGGTGAGTACTTAGCCAGGTCCAAAGAAGAGGTGTCTACTGATGCTTTCCTTTCCCGTTAAGCAGGTGAGAGGCTCAGTAGTCAGATTGATGTTTTACATGTATTTTTATGTGCTCATGAACACACAATAGCGTGCAGGTGCAGCTCAGAGGTCAACCTACAGCACTGACTCCCTGACCGAGGACCCAGAAGCCTTTCCTGATGTTCCTGGAGATGCTGCAGGGATAATTTATTCTGGTATTCTCCCACCAGACCTGGACCTGGTGCTCCTGCACATTGGTTCTTTCTGCAGCCCTAAGAAACTCTCAGGGTGTTCTCTAGCTCACACTGCCTTTCCTGTTATCCTCGGGCACCCCTGCTGCTGCTTCCTGGGAGTGTTAGGGGATTGCTGGTGACTCTGGAGAGGCTGGAGATCCCCAGGGCTTGAGGAACATGGGAAAACTGTGAAAACCTGGTTGCATTGGAAGGCCTGAGGACATTTGGAGACCTGGCTGTGTTGGGGGAGGGTACTATGGGTACTTGGAGATCTGGGGGCACTGGCAGACTGTTGGTCATTTGGAAGCCTGAGCTGGAAAACACTGACCATTCATATGCTCTTGTAGTCCGTTCTTCAGCTTTGTATAACTTCTAATACAGGTGACCCTGCTCCACCCTGGGAACAGAAATTTATATACAATACAATTCAGTAGCATGGTGGTGGTGGTGCGTGCCTTTAATAACAGCTCTCACAAGCAGAGGCAGGTGGATCTCTGTGAGTTTGAGGCTAGCCTGGTCTACAGAGTGAGTTCCAGGACATCCAAGGCTATACAGAGAAACTCTCGAATAAACAAAAGAAAATAACAAGAGTGTGTGTCTGGTTTGGAGAAAGACGTCATTTCCTTTGTATGCCTTTGCAGATTATACTTGTACTCTGGTCTCCATCACTCTATGATTTCTAGCTACTATGAATTGAACCCTCTGCACACACTCCTGTTGACATCATGTCCTGCACAAGCCCCTGAGGCTAAGGCTGAGTAATTAATTTTGGATCGAACCTTCTGAACCATGTGCCAAAGACTTCCTCCTGTAGGCTTGTTACTGCTGGGCACTTGGTCACAGCGGTGATGTCTTGTTTTTACTATCTTTCAGCCTTGCCAGCTGTGCATGGAGTAGAAGAAACCACCCCAAAGCAGCCTGTCTGTGATGAAGAAACATCCCATGGAGTGAAGATGGAGGGCTTGGCAAGAGAGGATCCTTGGCTCTCTTCTTGTGAAGAAGTTCCTGCTCCTAAGGAGCAGTTGAAGAAACCGCAGGAAAAGCAAGAGGAAGAGGCCTTTACCCAGGGGAGAGCGGATACTCCTGACATGGTCTACAGGCCTGATGAACTTGACAGGAGTTGCCTGAGTTCTAGCCGGCTTTCGTTCCCCATGATGCCTCACAGAAACCATGTTCATAAACAGTCATCTCATGTTAGAAAGTTACATGGCGATGCTGTTGCAAACAGCCATCCGAGGATGAGTGATACTACAGATCTCTCCAAAGATGACAAATGTGGAAGTGTCCCTCAGAGCATTTATCTCACTCAGTTTACAAGGACCCCCAAAACAGATAAATCCCATGAATTTAATGGCCGTCTTCAGTCTTTTGGCCGTGGTACACCTCTCAATGTACATGATAAAGTGCGTATAGAAGGGAAAACCTTTGGCTTTAAAGGGCGCGGGCAAGTTTTGAACCATAACATATCCCTAAATGAACAACAGAGGATTCTTGTTAAAGAGGGCCAGTATAAATGTAGTAAAACTGCCCCAGGTCCATCTCTTCCTCAGAACATGAGAAACTATTCGGAAGAGAAACGTTTTGAATGTAAGTATTGTGGCAAATCCTTCAGTTGGAGTTCACATCTCATCGCACACCAAAGAACTCATACAGGGGAGAAGCCTTACAAATGCAACCTCTGTGGAAAGTTCTTTACGCGGAGTTCGCATGTCGTTTCTCATCAGAGGATTCATACTGGAGAGAAACCATACAGATGCAATCTGTGTGGGAAGTCCTTTACCCAGAGGTATGTTCTCGTGGTGCATCAAAGAACTCACACCGGCGAGCGGCCTTATGAGTGCAACCAGTGTGGGAAGTCCTTCAGGCAGAGCTACAAACTCATTGCACACCAAAGAACTCACACGGGAGAGAAGCCGTACGAATGCACTCAGTGTGGGAAGTCCTTCATCCAGAGTTATAAACTCATCGCACATCAGAAGATTCACTCTGGAGAGAAACCGTACGAGTGCAACCACTGTGGGAAGTCCTTTAGTCAGAGCTACAAGCTCGTTGCACACCAGCGGACGCACACGGGAGAGAAGCCTTTTGAGTGTAATTACTGTGGGAAGTCCTTCAGCTGGAGCTCTCAGCTGGTGTCCCATCAGAGGACGCACACAGGCGAGAAGCCCTTTGAGTGCGGTGAGTGTGGGAAGTCGTTCAACCGCAGTTCCCATCTTGTCATGCATCAGAGGACGCACACCGGAGAGAAGCCGTACCAGTGCAAGCAGTGTGGGAAGTCCTTCAGCCAGAGCTACGTCCTGGTTGTCCATCAGAGGACACACACCGGAGAGAAGCCCTACGAGTGCAGTCAGTGTGGGAAGACCTTCAGGCAGAGCTCCTGCTTCACGCAGCATCAGAGGACTCACACTGGAGAGAAGCCCTATGAGTGTAACCAGTGTGGGAAGACCTTCAGCCTCAGTGCCCGTCTCATTGTGCACCAGCGAACTCACACTGGGGAGAAACCCTACAAGTGCAGCCAGTGTGGGAAAGCATTCATTAGCAGTTCTAAGCGCAGCAGGCACCAGGCTACTCACAGTGAGGAGTCCTGTAAGTCCTGACGAGTTCAGAGTCTCAGCTCAAGGTCACTGCTGTCAGTGCAGCCTCTCTGTTACACCTGGGGGAAGAGTGCACACAGACCCTTTCCTTACCGCTCTGCTGCTGGCAGAGAGGAGGAAGGCTTTTAGTGTGACAGGCGAGGAGAAGAAAAGCCAGCACGCACCCGCAGAGTGCTTTCGTGGCTGGCTCTGTGCAGGTGTCTGTCATCCGTCAACTGGTCTCAGAAGCCTGCCTGCAGACTGGCAGAATTGCTTCCCAGAGCACTTGGGAAGGCAGAAGCTAGACCCAGAGAAGCTGAAACTAGAGCAGATAAGCTTAGTTCAGATGCCCTCCTGTTTGAGAGTTCTGGGTTGGGCCTTGAGACATGGCTTCTCTGTTGTAAAGCGGGCACTCAGAAGGTGTGTGCCACAGGCCATCGGGAAGCACTCCCAGCTTCGTGTGTCTTCCCCTTCGTGCTGCTGGCCCGCTGAGCCATGTCCTCGCAGCTCATCTCCCCACCCAGAATCCCCATGCCTGTTCACTGCAGGCAGACGAGCTTTTCAATCATCATTCATACAGGTTTGAGCAGTCAGGCTCCAGTCTTAGCCCAAGGGTAAACTCACTTGGGCGTACCCTCCTGTCATGTTTCAGGAGCTGCTTTTCCATCTCAATGAAGCTTTCTTTGCTCTTCTGCAAACCTCACTAGTTACTCCTTTCAATCCAGAGATAACAGGAGCCACTGCCTCAGAGTGCAGGTGGCCGGTGAGTTTTCAGGGCCCTAGTCCTTTGAGCTAAGCTCACCTGAGCCAAGAAATAGGCTCCATCACTCTCAAAGCCCCCACACCATTGCCATGTATGCTGACCTCGAGCTGCAGATTTCTGGAAATTCACACCCAAAACCCATCACTAGTGAGGCTGAATCGAGACGATTGTGAGTTCAATGTAGCCTGCGTTACACATCAAGACTGTCTCAAAGAAAAAGAAAAAACAAACTGTGTGTGTGTGTGTGTGTGTGTGTTGCAGCTTTTCCATGAAGAAAGCACTCAGATCTGAATTTCAGATCAACTAAATCTAAAACCAATGGCCTTTCCCAAAAAGTCTAAGTGAAATGCTGACTGTGGTGAATGTGTGGTGGTGACTCGTAGGGTTATTGTTTTTATAACGTAATATTGGGAAACAATATTTGACCATGTCAATCTGCATAATTTCCCTGATGGTTATTTTGTAATCTGATTGTACCCTTCTGTGACTAGTGAAGATTTTCTACTGTGAGGGTAAAATGACTGATATGTAATGAAATACTTGGCAAGAGTATAGAGAATCTCTGGAAGAGCCTTGATAAATGTTTGTGTAGCTTGAAGTTGAAAAGGGATCATGGGTCTATTTATTTGATACTGTTGTTCATGTTGTCATCTTTTGGAGGTGCATGTTGTACTATAACCAGTGGTACAGGAATAAAAATTGATGAGAAGCAACAGAAAAACAGACCTCCCTCTTGTTTGAGCTTTTAAAGAATGGCTAACAATATGCACTGTGGGGCTGCAGACTTGTTAATCTCAGCCTACGCCAGTTGGCCTCTAGGGGTGCTCAAAGTGAAAGTGTTTCGTTGGCCAGGAGGACTTCCACTAGCAAGCGCCCTGTTTGAGAGGAGGTAGGCTCGTCTACTTGTATTTCTGGGCAGTGTTAAGGAGTACTCCGGGGGTGGTACTCTCCTCTCACGGTGTTGTGTCCCTGGTTATCCTGTGATAGAGTTTTCAGAGTGAGGGAATGAGGGCTGGGGAGATGGCTCATTGGGTAAGAGCCCCTTTACCTGCTGGGTTCAGTTCTCAGCACCCACGTTGTAACCTCACAACCATCCATAACTGCAGTTCCAGGGATCCAGCGCCCTTTTCTGACCTCCCTGGGCACTAGACCCACATATGGTGCACAGACGCACACGTGAGCAAAGCATTCATACATGAGAATCAACATTTTAAAACCCAGGACTGCATTTTTCAGGCAAGCTTTGTAGCTACCCTTTTAGGTAGTCTTCCCCCTTGTTTGTTTGTTGTGGAGGGATACGTGCCATTATGTACATGGAGTTATAGAGCAACTTAATTTTTTTATTTTTGGTTTTCAAGACAGGGTTTCTCTGTTTAGCCCTGGCTATCCTGGAGAACTCTGTGTAGGCCAGGCTGGCCTTGAACTCAGAAATCCGCCTACCTCTGCCTCCGGAGTGCTGGGATCAAAGACATGCACCACCACCTCTCAGCACAACTTAATCTTAAAGAGAGTTGGTTCTCTATCCATCATGTGCACTCAGAATCAAACTCAGGTCATTGGACTTCGTGGTAAGTGCCTTTACCAAAATGAGCCATCTTACTGTCCCTTGTTTTGTTTTGTTTTGTTTTGTTTTTAAAGATTTGGTGTGTCTGTTCTGATCTTTGTCCCTAAATGATACATTTTAAACTTGTAAATTACTGTGTCTGAAGCCTTGAAGCCTTGATTTCAGAAAAGAATTTTTTTTTTTTTCTGAGAAAGTTTTTCTTGTAGTCCTGGCTGTCCTGGAACTCACTCTGTAGACGAAGCTGTCCTCAAACTCAGAGATCTGCCTGCCTCTGCCTTCTAAATGCTGGGACTAAAGGCGCGTACCCCCAGTGCCCAGCTCAGAAAAGTAGTTCCTAAAACGAGGCGGAGAATTGAGCTGAAGGCCCAGTGTAGAGTTCCTTTGGAAAAAATAATTTTGAAACTTGGAAATCATCAGTGTTCTGATCTGTAGTCTGTCTGGCTTCCTATTAATATATAGAGCATGGTTCCTGCAAGACCTAGCATGTCTAGTGAAGATGTGCACTTAGATGTGTGAATTCCCTGAAACAGGAAAAAAACCCAAAGTTCTGGCTGCTAAAGGTTACTGTGAGTGCTATTTCCTCCCCAGGGGATGAGTAGTGGCTCTCAACCTGTGGGGCTCCACCCCTTAGGGGTCACCTAAGATCATGGGGTGGGGTGGGGAGATGTTTGCATTACAATTCATAACAGTAGCAAAACAACAGTTCTGAAGTAGCAATGGAAACAGTTTTATAGTTGGAGGTCTCCACACCATGAGGAACTAACTGTATTACAGGGTTGAAGCATCTGGAAGGGTGAGAACCACTGATCTAGAGAGTCCACTGACAATGATCTAAACAGGCTTTTTTCTGTCCCACCCTGTCTGCAGCCACTTGTAAACAATCACTCAGAGGCTTGGTATTACTTACAAACTGTTTGGTCTATTGCTCAGGCTTATTACTAACTAGCTCTTACAACTTAAATTAACCCATTTCTATTAATTTATGTAGTGCATTCCTGCTGAGCTCAGGGCCCGGCTCCAGAGAGCAGCACCTAGCTCCAATCCTTCCTTTGTTCAACCACACCTTTTGTTTCTCTTATCACCCTATGTGAGTCTTGTCTGAAAGTCAAGGATCAGAGAGTCCCCCAAGGATCAAAGGCCTATGCAAAACTTGGTCCAGGAAATCCGGAAAACCGAGGTACCTGATAAATCAAGTAATTTGAACCTGGCATTTGGTCTCTGGGAGCTCCTTTTAGGTTGCTTTGAAGGTACAGAAATTAACTAGCTAAACTGTAATAAAGAGCAAATAGGGCTGGAGAGATGACTTAGAGGTTAAGAACACCGACTGCTCTTCCAGAGGTCCTGAGTTCAATTCCCAGCAACCACATGGTGGCTCACAACCATCTGTAATGAGATCTGGTGCCCTCTTCTGTGTACATAATAAATAAGTAAATAAAAAAATTTTTTTAAGTAAATAAATATGCCCTAGGTGAAGGGGAAAGGGTTTCAGCCCTTCGAGGCTGGACCCCCTGAAGCCATGAAAGGCTAGATTCATTTTTCAGATGCTTCTGTGTCTTCATTCCATGGACCTGCATGAACCCACACACTCGTGTAGTGACCACACAGCTACAAATCTATGTTTTGCCACGTGTCTGGTGGCTTTACCCATACTTTAATACATCTTGCTTCTCCTTTGGCTGGCTAGCATCTGCCCCTGACTCCAGCCTTCTTCCTGTATTTCCTTGGATTTCCCGCCTGGCTCTAAGATGCCTTGCCATTGGCCAAAGCAGTTTTATTAACCACTGGGAGCAACACATATTCACAGCATACAGAAAGACATCCCACATCAGAATGAAACCAGAAAGTATAGTGTAGTGTACCTGGCAGCGATAGACTTTATGAAGGACAGTGTCTGAGAGGCTGGGCTATGTCCAGAAGTAGCACTCTGAATTCAGATAGGAAAACAGCAAAGGTTCTCCACACATTGACTTTGTTGGAGGCTTGAAAGTCTGGGAGACAATAGACACTTTATTGCCCATCCCACTAAGGTTTTTTGTTTTTGCTTTGTTTTGTTTTTTTTGAGACAGGGTTTCTCTGTGTAGTTTTGGTGCCTGTCCTGGATCTCTATCTGTAGACCAGGCTGGCCTCGAACTCACAGAGATCTGCCTGGCTCTGCCTCCTGAGTGCTGGGATTAAAGGCGTGCACCACCACTACCTGGCTCATCCCTCTAATTTATAGATACAATCAGTGTTAGATGGAAGTGCAAGTGTAGGATATTGGATTGGTTTGTTTGGCTTTTGGTTATTTTAATTTTTTGATTCAGAGTCCCCCTGTAACTGTGACTGGCCTGGAACTCACTATGTAGACCAGGTTGGATTTGAACTCACAGAGGTCTGCTTGCCTCTGCCTTCCAAGTGCTGAGATCAAAGATGTGTGCCACCACACCCAGCCTAAGTGTATGGATTTCAGTGGGCACTTGGAATCTTGAAGGAACCGTGCTGGTCCAAAATGGCTACAAGTTAGAGCCCTGAAAATACAAGATTTGGTTGATTGTAGAAAATTCTTCTGCAAATGTTTGTGTTTGGCAATGGGGTTGATGAAAGTGTAAAGACATTTGAAGGATTTGAATGACTGTGGGTGTGTATGCTCCTATTTACCAGGCTTTTTCCTTTAGGCCACCAACCAGTTCCCAGATCATGACATGGAGACTTACTAGTTTTGAATGCTTGGGCTTCGCTTAGCCTTTTCTGGCCAGCTCTTCTAACTTAAACTAACGTGTTTACTAGTTCTTGCCTCGGGGATTTTTACTTTCTGTGTACCTTACTTGCACTGCTTCTGTGTCTGCTGGCCGGTGGCCGGGGTGTCTCCCTCCTCCTCCTCCTCCTCTCATTCTTCTTTTTCTTCTCTCCAGCCGAGATTTCTCCTGTTTATTCTCTGCCTGGCAGCCCTGCCCATCCTTTCTCTGCCTGGCTATTGGCTGTTCAGCTTTCATTGGACCAATCAGGTGCCTTAGGCAGGCAAGGTGAAACAAAATGCAACACATCTTCACATCATTAAGCAAATGCAGCGTAAACAAATTAACCCATTTGCCTAGTTAAAATAATATTCCACAACACCCATGTACTTCTTTAAAATTATTGATTCGTTTCTTTTGTATAACTTGGCTTTCTTCTTCTCTCTGTATTCCAAGTTCCTCCATGGTCTTTTTATGGGAGAACCTCTTAGACGGGGTGGATGGTAGCTCTGTTGAGTTTGCTTTGCTTGAGTGTACTTGGTTGTTACGTTTTGGAAAGTTTTCCTTTCCCAAGATTACAAAGAGGGTGAAGGCTGGAGAGCTGAAGGTGAATAGCGGTCGGTAGAACTGTTTCAGACTAAGAATCCCCAAACTCAGGTGACCCTGCAAATGAACTCGAAGGGAAGGAAGCCCACTGGCTGGAAGGACTTTCCTGTAGCCCACAAGTCCCACACAGTCCCTGATGCTCTCTAGAAAGGCATTGTTTAACAGTCTCCCACAGAAAGGTGGGAAAGCTTCGTGGTTAGAGAATTTTTTTTCCTTTTTAAAAAATATTTATTTATTATGTATACAGTGTTCTTCCCCCATGTATGACTGCAGGCCAGAAGAGGGCACCAGATCTCATTCTAGATGGTTGTGAGCCACCACGTGGTTGTGGGAATTGAACTCAGGACCTCTGGAAGAGTAACCAGTGCTCTTAACCTCTGAGCCATCTCTCCAGAATTTTTGTCTTCAGGAACGCTAAAGACGTTGTTCCGGACCTGGACATTGTGATATTTAATCTACTTTTCTGACGGCCGGACTTCTGCTCCAGAGAAGCTACGAGGCACTCTGAGAATTCTGGGAAACGTAGTCCACAACACTCCCATCCCGGAATACTAGGATAACTTCCGTCTTAGGAGGCTTAGAGAACCGCCCTACTCCGGTCGGGGATTTTGGGAAATGTAGTCCGGGAGTCCCCGGTGTTCAAGGATAACTTCCTCTGTACTAGTCTGTCTATCGTCCCTGCTCCCCTCGGGAATTCTGGGAAGTGTAGTCCAGGCGGCCTGTGCGGGAAGAGCCACTTCCGCCTCAGGTGTGCGAGGCCCCGGCCTGTGTTCCTCTCAGAAAGGTGAGCCCTCCCTCCGCTGTCCCCTCCCGCGTCTGCCCGATGCTTTTCAGGTTGCCCAGGGCGATGGCCACCAGGCGTGGATCCTGGGGAAGGAAGTCGGCCTCGGAAGGGCAGGACGCGAGTTTGCTTTGAACGTGCCGCCCGAGGGTGCCGCGGTTGCGCACGCTGCCTCAGGCCTGGCCCGGGGCTGGCAGTCACCTGGATGGAGGGTCTGCTGGGCGTGGGCGCCCAGACGCCTCCCTAGCCCCTGTCAGCGATGCCACCTCCCAGCAGTGGCGTTCACTGCCTCCACCTCTGCCTGCGTTTCTTCCTCAACACTTTGGTGCCCATCCAAGAGTGATGTTGAGTTTCCCGGAGGCTCCGAACAGCTGGCGCGCGCGCGGCAGGACATGGGTCATTTTGCAGTTAGTGCTTTCCAAATTTCGGAGAAGCACCCCGGTCCCTGGAAGCTCCCGCTGTAGTCGCTGGCCCCAGCCCGACCCCGTTACCCACATCCTCAGTGACTCAGTTTGGTTTTTCGCTTGGACGATCGCCCCCAGCTGTTGCCTCAAGTGTCCACTGGGACTTATGGGGGCCGGGGTTGATGAGGTCGCGTCCCTCCCCGCATCTTGCATTCCTAATCCTGTGTTTGGAAAAGGCCGCAGCGGGAAGAGGCAGCAGAGAACGCGGTGTAGTAGTAGCCTCTTGCATATTTGGTCCACAGTTGAGGGTGGGGTGTGCTGTTTGCAGCCTTGCTGGAGGAAGTAGGTCATGGGGGCGGTTGTGGGTGGGGAGGGTCAGGCTCGGGGGACTTGAGGTCTTACCTGGCCGCAGTTTGCCCTCTCTGTTTTGTGCTCTGGGTTCAAGCTGGGAGCTCTCAGCTCCCTGCTCCTGTTACTGCGCCCGCCTCCTGTTGTCATGCCGCCCTGCCATTATGGAACCCTCTGGAACCGAAAGCCAAAAATAAACGCTTTACAAGTTGCCTTAGTCATGGTGTTTTATCATAGCAACACCTGCGTAGAATTTAGCATCCTTCCTTCAACGTACCCTCTCTGCTTAGGGGCCATGGTGTTTGTACTCATTCACAGGTCTGGTTATGAAGCCGCCCAAGTATTTTTTGAGTAAATTCTAGACGGGGTGAGGAAATACTTGGGCATGAGCAGTAAGGATGTTATATAAGCATTTAATGTTAAATATTGTAAGGGTTTTATACAAATTAACAAATTCAGCTTCACAGCTTTCTTTCTTTCTTTATTTATAGTACATCTATTTAAGGAAAAAATAAAGTCTTTTTTTTAAAAACTTAGATAAAAATTCACTTAATCTGCCAAAAAAGAAAAATATAGCTGGGCAATAGTGGTACACGCCTTTAATCTCAGCACTCAGGAGGCAGAAGCAGGTGGATCTCTGTGAGTTCGAAGCCAGCCTGGACTACAGAGTGAGATCCGGGACAACCATTATACAGGAAAAAAAAAATTAAATTATTTTCATTACATCTTATGTACATAGATAATTTTATTTCCACATAATCTACACTTTTTTTTTTTTTTATAAGCTGAGGATTTGAACCCAGGGCCTTACGCTTGCTAGGCAAGCACTCTACCACTGAGCTAAATCCCCAACCCCCATATTTTTCTTAATCTGATGTACAGTCATTTCTACAATCGTGAACTAGGCACGGTGAGATGGCTCAGCAGGTAAAGGCGGGTGCCACCAAGCCTGATGTCTGAGTTTGATCCCTGGGACTCTCATGATAAAAGAAGAAAATTGCTATAACATGCATGTACCCAGCCACCCACAAATAAATAAATACATACTAAGAAAAAAGGTGGGATTGGAGCTGGAGAGATGGCTAGTGACTAACACTGTTCTTACAGAGGACCCCAGGTTCAGGTCCCATAACCCACAGGTGGTTTGTAACTTCAGTTTCCAGGGACTCACTGACCTCTGAGGACACTGCATGCTGTGGGCAAATAGACAAGCAGGCATACATGTAATAGTAAATAAAAATTAAAATATAAAGTGCAACATTGAAGTCCTCGACACTTATTAAAAATAATAATAATTTAAAAAATGACATGTGTAGGGTCCTAGGTGCAACTGCTAGTGCGTTGAAAGAGAAAAGGCATAAAACGTGTATCTCTCCTAGCTAGAGATCTTTATTGTCTGTAGCAGAGCACATACAACCCCCCAAAAAGGTTCTGCGTTTCACAAGTAGTTTTAAAATGGTAGTATTAAACATGCTGTGGGGCCATTGAGATGGCTCAGTGGGAAAAGGCACCTGCTGGCAATACTGCTGACCTGAGTTCAGTACCCAGGACCCTCAGGTGGAAGGAGAGAACCAGCCCCTGTAAGTTGCCCTCTGACCTCCACACACATGCTATGGTGTGCATGTGGCCACATAATAAGCAAGTAAAATTTAATTTTAACAAACCAAAATACACACTGCTAACAGTAAGATGTGTTTGTTGCAATCCAAGGTCAACCACTAAAGGCAAACAGAAATTCTGGCGCTAGAGCCAGAAGCTCAGAGGTAAAATGAATGAAATGGTGAAAATAAATCAATAATAAGCAGACATAAATGAAAGCAGACATGGAGTCAGAGGGATAAAATCAGCGAGGACAAATCCCAAGAAGAATGCAATGGTGGGCTGAAGTCCAGCCACATCAGTAGCCACAGGATGCCACTTACTCTGCTTTTACATCTGTTGCTATGATAAAATACTCTGATGAAAAGCAGCATGGAAAGGGAAGAGTTTATTTCAGCTTACAGTTCCAGGTTATGGTCTGTCGTTGTGGAGAAGTCAGAGCAGGAGCGTGAAGCAGCTGGCTTCACATCCAGAGTTAAGAGCAGAAGAAATGTATGCACGCATGCTTACTGGCTGGCTTGCTTGTGCTCAGCTTGGTTTCTCTGCTCTTCTCCAATTCAGAACCCTTTGCCTAGGGAATAGTGCCTCCTACAGTGGGCTGGGTCTTGCCACACCAGTCAGTTACAATATGCCCACGGATGGGCTGGGGAGATGGCTCAGAGGTTGAGAGCATTGGCTGCTCTTCCAGAGGTCCTGAGTTCAATTCCCAGCACCCACATGGCGGCTCTCAACCATCTATAATGATTTCTGATGCCCTCTTCTGGCATGCAGGCATATGTGCAGAGTGCTCATACCTAAAAAAAATACATAAAATTAAGAAAAAAAAAAAGATACGCCCACATGCTAAGGAAGAATGATCAATTATTGAGATTATGTTTCCATGTGATTTTAGGTTGTGTCAAGTTGATAATGAAAACCAACCATCACACTAATAAATCAAATACATCATTTAAAAAGATTACAGATTGGGGGCTAGTCATGGTGGCACACACCTTTTATCCCAGCACTTAGAACATGCCAGCAGATTTCTGTGAATTCCAAACTCTGTGTGTGTGTGTGTGTGTGTGTGTGTGTGTGTGTGTGTGTGTGTGTGTAAAGCAAGAGTCTAGTATATGCTGTCTGAAAGAACTTCATTTTAGATACAAGGACAGAGTTAAGTTAAAAAATTTAGCCAGGTGGTGGTGGCACAGGCTTTTAATCCCAACACTTTGGAGACAGAGGCAGGAGGATCTCAGAGTTCAAGGCCAGCCTTGTCTACAGAGTGAGTTCCAGGACAGCCAGGCTACACAGAGAAATGCTGTCTCCAAAAACCAAAGCCAAAGCCAAAAAAACAAAACAAAACAAAACAAAAAACTAAAGCCAAAATAAAACAAACAAACAAACAAAAACTCAAAAAAGTTAAAAGTTTTAAAGATTAGGCAGACTGTATTAGGCTTTTTCTTTTTGGGCCACCAATCAGCTCCCAAGTCATGACACAGACAGAGACCTGTTATTAGTTATGAATGCTCATCCTAGCTAGCTGATTTAATTTTGTTTATTTTTATTTTATGTGTATTGGTGTTTTGCTTGTGTGACAGTGTTGAGTACCCTGGAACTGGAGTCACAGACAGTTGTGAGCTCTCATGTGGGTGCTGGGAATTGAACCTGGGTCCTCTGGAAGAGCAGTCAGTGCTCTTAACCGCTGAGCCATCTCTCCATCCCCCTAGCTAGCTCTTTTAACTTAATCTGTTTCTCTTTACCTACCTTTTGTTTTGAGCTTTTTGCCTTTCTGACCTCTGTGTGTCTTTCTTTCACTGCAGTCTGGCTGGCCTCTGCCTGGCTTCCTGCCCTGGGTGTGTCCCTCCTTCTCTGCCTCACTCTCTCCTCCATCTCTTGTTCCTTCCAGGCCTAGATTCCTCCTCCTATTTATTCTCTCTGCCTGCCAGCCCTGCCTGTCCATCTCCTGCCTAGCTGTTGGCCATTCAGCTCTTTGTTAGACCAATCAGGTGCCTTAGGCAGGCAAGGTGAAACAAATGCATCACATCTTTGCATAATTAAACAAACGCAGCACAAACAACTGTAATACATCTTTGCCCAATTAAATTAATATTCCACAACAGCAGGTGGATCTCTGAGTTTGAGGCTAGCCTGGTCTACAGAGTGAGTTCCAGGGTAGCTGGGGGTACACAGAGAAACCCTGTCTCAAAAAAAACAGGAAAAAATTTGAAAAGATTAAAGAGAAAAACACATTTATGGTTTGGATCAGTAGTGTCCCCCACTGGCTCATGTGCTTTAACACTTGGCTGCTGGCTGTTGGCACTGTTTTGGGAGGTTGTGGAACCTTTAGGGTTTTATGGGGTAGAAATTGGTCAATGTGGATGGGCCTGAATACTGAAGGTGGAGTTTCTCTTTGTCTTGGCAGCTGCTCCCAAATAATCACACAGAAACTTAATATTAATTGTAAATGCTCAGCTGATAGCTCAGGCTTATTACTAACTAGCTCTTACAACTTAAATTAACCCATTTATACTAATCTGCATTCTGCCACATGGCATTACCTCTCTTTCATTTTGTATCTTCTGTTTCCTCTCTGTATCTGGCAGGCTGTGGTTGAAAGTTTTCCTGTCCCAACCGCCTGCTCCCAAATAATCACTCAGAGGCTTACTATAAATTTTAAATGCTTGGCCAATAGCTCAGGTTTTTACTAACTAGCTCTTATGTTTTAAGTTAAGCTACATTCTTTATTTGTGCTCTGCCATGTGGCGGTACCTTTATTAGCATGGCATGTTCATCTCCTCCCTCTGCATCTGCTGACGACTCCTTTCCCTGTGCCCTCCATTTTTCCATCATTCTCAGTTGGCTTCCCCCGCTAACTTCCTGCCCGGCTATTGGCCCGTCAGCTTTTTATTTTTTTATTTTTGGTTGTGAGCCTAGCCTTTAACGGCTGAGCCATCTCTCCAGCCCGCCTGTCAGCTTTTTATTAAACAATGAGAGTAATACACATTCACAGTGTACAGAAGGATTATTCCACAGCAGCTGGCGGCCCCTCCAACTCCACCCTTCTTGCCAGCATTCTCTCTTCCCCAAAAATCCTGCCTACCTATCAGCCAATCAGCTTTTTACTAAAAACGAGAGCAATACACATTTACAGTGCACAAATATCGTTCCACAGGAGAACACTGAGACCTGTTCACTCTAACACGAGGCATCTCCACATCCATGCTCCACCATGCCTTTCAACAACGCTCCATGACGCAGAGCTCAAATGCAGCTTCTCTTCTCTGCAGTCCCCTCGGTCAGGTGTCTAGTCACAATAGACAAACAAAGAAGGAGCCAACACACAGGTGGAGCTCAGAGTGGTTTCGTTAATAGCAGACACAGGGGCCTCGAGACTGTGGCCGGGGACAGTGCACCATGGGTCAGTTTGCCAGCTAGACACAGCAGATATGAGAACCCCAGATGCATACTCACAAAACATCACATGGATGAAAGACAACAGACCCAAGAGATCGCGGCACTTTTCTCAGTGAACAATGCAACAATATACTGAAAACCAATAAGGATATAAAGGCCAGAAAAATACTATTAACCCCCTGGACCTCATTCACAGTTCTAGAACATTCCACCAAAACCTCACATACGTTCTCTTCAGGTTGATTGTTTGTGCTGGGCTAAGTCTGCTGGTGTCTCTGAGGCTGGTCTCAGATCTGTCTCTTATCCAGTCTACACATTTTTAGGGAATAGGAACCATGTAGAGTTCCCACCATGACTCTTGCCTTGTGCAGGGATGGGCATAAAGGAATTAGTAGTGGCCGTTTGTCATGGGTGTGCCCTTCAACAAGGGCTGTCGGTGTTTGACAGGACACGGCTGTGTGGCTTCACACGGACCCATGGAAAGAAGACTCAGGGGCATCTTAAGAATGAATCCAGCCTTTCATGGCTGTGGCGGGGGATGGGGGGGTCCCAGCCTTGAAGGACTGGAGCACTATCCCTTCGCCTAGGGCATTTTTATTTCCCTCTATTTACTGCTCAGCCAGTTAATTTCCGTACCTTCAAAACAACCTGAAATAAGCTCCCAAAGATACAATGCCAAGTGCAAATTCCTGGATTTCTCAGGTACCGCGGTTTCCCGGGTTTCTTGAACCAAGGCCTTTGATCCTCGGGGGACTCTCTGATCCTTGACTCTCAGACAAGGTTCCCGTAGGGCAATAAGAGAAACAAAAGGTATGGTTGAACAAAGGAGGGATTAGGCTAAGTGCTGCTCTCTGGAGCCGGGCCAGGAGCTCAGCAGGAATGCCACCACAGGGACCTTGACTCAATGAGAATATGTTCAACTCCTTTAAAAACGGATATGAAAGAAACAGTTCCAACACCCCCTCTTCCTGTCCCTAGTCAGTTTTGGTGGGATGTTAAAGAATGTCCATGCTATCCCAAATATGTTAAAGCCTTTTTAGAATGTCTAAAGGGTGATGTGTATGGATTCGTGATTACTGACCTAAATAAAAACACTGTTCAGAGATGGATGGCGGCTACTGTGTGGATCGTTAACGTCAGTGGCAACAAGAATGGTCTTATCCATAGCTGACACATGTTTGATGTTTATGATGCACAGCCCCAAATCTCTAACACTTTGGGATATGCCCTTGTTTCTCTTTTCAAATTATAGTATTTATTTGTGTGTGTGTATATGTGTAGTGCATGCCTATGTGTTTTGCCCAACACCCATGTAAGTACAGAGGCAGGAAGAGGAGGAAACCAGGTGTTTTGCTCTATCACTGCTTAATTCTCTTGAGACAGAGTCTCTCACTGAACTTGGAGCTAGGCAGGTGGCCAGGCAGCCCCAGTGGTCCCCCTGTCTCCACCTCCCACAAGCATACAGCCATGGAGTTGCATTTCACATGAATGCTAAGGATTGAGTTCAGGTTGTGCAACAAGCCCCTTCTCCACTGAGCTATCCCCAGCCACTTAATTGTTTATCTTTCAGTTTTGGGGGTAGAATTCAGTGCCTCTATTACTGAGCTGCATCTCCAGCCCTCACTGGCGGGTTCTTTGTAGTGCCTCTACCATTGAAAATTGTGTGACACTATTCCTGGGGAGACATGAGAAATGTCTCCTCATCTCAGATAGAGAACCAGTGACAACCCAAAAAGTCCAACTTGGTGAACCACTGAGTTTTATTGGGGTTACTTACAGGAGCAGAAATGACTCAAAGACAGCTCATCACAAAAGCCCACCCCTGCATGAGTGACAGCTCCTAGAGCTGGGAAACCTGAAGCACACAGCATAGCCTGCAGGCAGCTCCACAGGTTGGAGAGTGTCTTTTCAGGTGCCTCAGTTGGTCTGAATCTCTTTCTATCAGCTCTGCTGGTCTCTGCTTTTTGGGACTTCAGCTGATGTGAGCCTCTTCTAGGCAGCTCAGCCTGCTGAGATCTCACTAAGTATTCCTTACTGCTTATAAATGTCTGGGAAGGGAGAGGTCTACTGAATCTGGTCAGGTTCAGGAACTTCCTGAAGCTTTTGAGTTGTTTATTTCCTGAATTTTATTGAGCTTCTCTGCATAATGGAATTTTTTTTTAACCCCCCACATAGAACATCCTCCATATAAGGAGGGTCCCTACAGGATGGGACATTTTATCTTGGAAGACACTGCTATACAACACTGAGCCACATCCCAGCCCCTCACTGGGGGATTCTAGGCAGGGGCTCTCCCACTGAGCCACACCCCAGCCCCTCACTGGGGGATTCTAGGCAGGGGCTCTACATTGAGCCACACCCCAGCGCCTCACTGGGGGATTCTAGGCAGGGGCTCTACCACTGAGCCACACTCCAGCCCCTCACTGGGGGATTCTAGGCAGGGGCTCTCCCACTGAGCCACATCCCAGCCCCTCACTGGGGGATTCTAGGCAGGGGCTCTACCACTGAGCCACACCCCAGCCCCTCACTGGGGGATTCTAGGCAGGGGCTCTACCACTGAGCCACACCCCAGCCCCTCACTGGGGGATTCTAGGCAGGGGCTCTACCACTGAGCCACACCCCCAGCCCCTCACTGGGGGATTCTAGGCTCTACCACTGAGACACAATCCAAGCCCCTCACTGGGGGATTCTAGTGAGGAGCTCTACCGCTGAGACATACTCTAACCTCTCACTGGGGTTAGAGCAAAGGGGTAATTCTGTGATGCAGCTTAGAATTCACTTCTGGGCAGTCATGGGGATGTAGAGAGGTTTGATTCCTTACAGTAGCTGTCCACTCCTGCAGCACAGAATCCCAGCAGCCCTTAACACTGAGTGCCAGCACTGTAGCAGCACTTTTGCAGATAACAGAATTGAAATTTAAAAGATTAATGAACTTAGCTATGGTTATTCAGGGAGCACACCCTAGCACCATGCACCTTTTATAAAATTACTAATATTTATTTAATGTGGGTGTATACACAAACACATGTCAGAGGACAACCTGTGGGAGCCAGTTCTCCTCCTGTGTGGGTCCTGGGGATTAGACTCAGGTCGTCAGGCTTGGCAGTGAGCACGCTCACCTACTGAGCCATCACAGCCCAGCACCAGTCTCTGAACACAGGCATTTCGTCCTTGATGCTGCTTGGAGCCAATACCTCTTTTCACCCTCCTTCACCTCATTTCCCAGGATGGGAGTGAACACTCTGGGAGATGTCCAGTATGAAGGAAGGACAGTTGGGAAGGCTGTTCCTGCCTATGGCCTAGGGTAGACATTCTTGGGGGTGCCTGGAATGTGGCCCATGGACCCGACTTTGCAGCACATGCATGTGGCTATGTCTGGAGGTGAGAGGGGTATAATTTTGATTTCACCCAGACAAAGTTGTATTTCCCCTCTCTCATGGTGTCTATCATCCTGTCCTGCCTTCCCAGGTCTCCACCATTTCCTAGAAAAAAGGAAGAGAAAATGACCAAACTGCAGGTGAGTTGATTTCATCTGTGCCATTTACTCAATGTCTTAGGGTTTCTATTGCTGTGAAGAGACACCATGACCCTGGCAACTCTTAAAAAGAAAAAACATTTAATTGGAGGTGGCTTACAGTTCAGAGGTTTGGTCCATTATCATCATCATGCAGCACACAGGCAGACATGGTGCTGGAGAAGGAGCTGAGGGTTCTACATCTTGATCCACAGGCAACAGGAGACGGTGTGCCACACTGGATGTAGCTTGAGCATATGACACCTCAGAGCCCATCTCCACAGTGACACACTTCCTCCAACATGGACAAATCTACTTCAACAGGGCCACACCCCTATTAGTGCCACTTGCTATAGGCCAAGCATTCAAACACACGAGTCTGTGGGGGCCATAACCTGATCAAACCACCCTGGTGTCTCAGAGTGGGTGCAGTGTTCCTCTCTTGGACCAAGGTAAGGAGTGGCAGCAGGTACTGCACCATGTGTGTGTCAGGCTCATAAAAAATCTTCCTGTGTTTAGTTATTTTAAAATACATTTGTTTATTCATGGGGTGCGGGGGTGAGCACTCATGCCATGTGTGTGCCTGTCAGACTTTGAGGGTGTCCCTGGCTTCCACCATGTGGGTTCTGGGATTGAACATAGGCACTCAGGCTTAGGGCAAGTGCCTTTACCCACTGAGCTGCCTTCATCTCGCTCTGTAGACCAGGCTGGCCTCGAACTCACAGAGATCCACCTGCCTCTGCCTCCTGAGTGCTGGGATTAAAGGCATGTGCCACCACCACCTGGGCTGACACATTTTTATTCTGTAAATGAACGGTGCAAAAGAGAATAGAAATTCAAAACTTACACACATCATTATCTTGCTTACCCCACTCCCCGCCCATGGCCATTTAAAGCTACCATTGCTGGGATATAGCATGGGATTGGGCAGATATTGTGAATTTAAAATCTTCTGATGCTGTCAGTGAACACACTGATGTTTCCCAGCGATGATCTCACCATTTGCATTAAGTTCTTCCCCACCCACAAACTGCAAATTCCTGAGGCATCCCACAGCTTGATGTTGCTGCATCCAGTTCCCTGTGGAGAACTTTGACTCAGAAAAACAGCTTTGAGGCTGGCCATGTAGCCCAGGACACATCACTCACCTGGCATTTGGCAAAAACCCGACTTCCATCCCTAGCACCACACAGTCATGCATAAAATAACAAAGTCATAACTTTTCTTAAGATTCAGAGACAGAGAGAAAAACACTAATGTGAGCTTCTGACCTCCATGAGAGTGTGCACAGGTACGGACACACACACACACACACACACACACACACACACACACACACACACACGAGGATTTCCTTTCTGCCCTCGTGGTGGGGGGGTCCAGCAGAGTAGAAGGCAGTAGAGGAGGAGCCTCCACCTAAGAGGCTCCAGTCCTACACAGCTTCTCCACGTCATAGCCTGTGTTTGCTGTCATAGGAGATGGTGACGTTCAGGGACGTGGCTGTGGTCTTCAGCGAGGAGGAGCTGGGGCTGCTGGACGCTGCCCAGAGGAAACTGTACCGAGACGTGATGCTGGAGAACTTCTGGAACCTTCTGTCAGTGGGTGAGGATGGGGTCTGGGTTTCCAGCTGCTGGGAGCTCAGGGACGCCTGGAGTTAGTCTCTGGGCTGGGCTGTCTCGGAGCACAGGAGGTCTTACATGGCTCCACCGTCTGTCTGTTGAGCTGTATATGGGAGTCCTGCTTGATTTTGCCAACTTAACATAAGCTAGAGTCATCCAGGAAGAGGAAACCTCACTTGAGAAAATGCTTCCTTCAGGGTGGCCTGTGGGCAAGTCTGTGTGGCATTTTCTTGATTCATTATTGCTATGGTTATGGCCAGCCTACGGTGCATGGTGCCAGCCCTGCCAGGTCACTCTGAGTTCCCTAGGGAGCAAGCAGCACCCCTCTATGGCCTCTGCTGCCTTGAGTCCTGCCCTGGCTTTCTGTTGTGATGCACTACAAGCTGTAAACTGAAATAAACCCTCTCCTCCCCCAGAAGCTTTTGGTCATGGTGTTTATCACAGCAACAGGAAGCAAAGTAGGAGAATGGGCAGGTCGGGCCCTTCGGCATTGGTTCACATACGACCCGTCTGCTATGCGGTTCCAGCTTGCTTGCCTTTACAGGGGGCATGGCAGTAACTATTAATCTGATTCTTTGGGAGTTATTTTTAAAAATATATTTACCGTGTGTGTGCATGCATCCATGTGTGCGTGTGTACACCATGTTGAGGGCAGGTGCCCACAGAGGCTAGAGACGGCTCAGATTTCCTAGAACTGGAGTTAGAGGTGCTTGAGAGCCACCAAGCCTCAGCCCACTGGAAGAGCAGCCGGTGCTTTTACCACTGAGCCATCTCTCCAGCCCTGGAGTTCTTTTCCCTCCCTCCCTCCCTCCCTCCCTCCCTCCCTCCCTCCCTCCCTTCCTTCCTTCTGTTTCTTTTCTTTGAGTCAGCATTTCATATAGCCCAGGTTAGATTGTTCTCAATCTTACTATATAGCTTAGGGTGACCTTGAACCTCTGATCTGCCTGTCTCTACCTCCCAGATGCAGGTATGACAGACATCTACTTCCATACCCACTCTTTTTATCTAATTTTGACAAAGTAGACATCATCAAACTTTTGCTTTTCTGTCTTTTTCACATAGCACATCAGCCCTTCAAACCAGATCTGATAGCCCAGCTGGAGAAGGAAGAGAAGCTTAGCATGGTGGAGACCCAAGGAGGTGGGTACCCAGGTGGGGATGCTGCTGGGCAGGTGGGATGCTGCTGCTGGGCAGGTGGGGATGATGGTGCTGGGCCAGTGGATAGGATGGTGCTGGGCAGGTGGGGATGATGGTGCTGGGCAGGTGGGGATGATGGTGCTGGGCAGGTGGGGATGATGGTGCTGGGCAGGTGGGGATGATGGTGCTGGGCAGGTGGGGAGGATGGTGCTGGGCAGGTGGGGAGGATGGTGCTGGGCAGGTGGGGATGATGGTGTTGGGCAGGTGGGGATGATGCTGGGCAGGTGGGGATGATGCTGGGCAGGTGGGGATGATGGTGCTGGGCAGGTGAGGATGATGCTGGGCAGGTGGGATGATGCTGGGCAGGTGGGATGATGGTGCTGGGCAGGTGGGATGATGGTGCTGGACAGGTGGGGATGATGCTGGGCAGGTGGGGATGCTGCTGCTGGGCAGGTGGGATGATGGTGCTGGGCAGGTGGGGAGGATGGTGCTGGGCAGGTGGGATGATGGTGCTGGGCAGGTGGGGATGATGGTGCTGGGCAGGTGGGATGATGGTGCTGGGCAGGTGGGATGATGGTGCTGGGCAGGTGGGGATGATGCTGGGCAGGTGGGATGATGCTGGGCAGGTGGATGATGGTGCTGGGCAGGTGGGATGATGGTGCTGGACAGGTGGGGATGATGCTGGGCAGGTGGGGATGCTGCTGCTGGGCAGGTGGGATGATGGTGCTGGGCAGGTGGGATGATGGTGCTGGGCAGGTGGGGATGATGGTGCTGGGCAGGTGGGATGATGGTGCTGGGCAGGTGGGAGGATGGTGCTGGGCAGGTGGGGAGGATGGTGCTGGGCAGGTGGGAGGATGGTGCTGGGCAGGTGGGAGGATGGTGCTGGGAAGGTGGGGATGATGGTGCTGGGCAGGTGGGGATGATGCTGGGCAGGTGGGGATGATGCTGGGCAGGTGGGATGATGGTGCTGGGCAGGTGGGATGATGGTGCTGGACAGGTGGGGATGATGCTGGGCAGGTGGGATGATGCTGGGCAGGTGGGGATGATGGTGCTGGGCAGGTGGGGATGATGGTGCTGGGCAGGTGGGGATGATGGTGCTGGGCAGGTGGGGATGATGCTGGGCAGGTGGGGATGATGGTGCTGGGCAGGTGGGATGATGGTGCTGGGCAGGTGGGGATGATGGTGCTGGGCAGGTGGGGAGGATGGTGCTGGGCAGGTGGGGATGATGGTGCTGGGCAGGTGGGGAGGATGGTGCTGGGCAGGTGGGGATGATGCTGGGCAGGTGGGGATGCTGCTGCTGGGCAGGTGGGATGATGGTGCTGGGCAGGTGGGGATGATGGTGCTGGGCAGGTGGGATGATGGTGCTGGGCAGGTGGGATGATGGTGCTGGGCAGGTGGGGATGATGGTGCTGGGCAGGTGGGGAAGATGGTGCTGGGCAGGTGGGAGGATGGTGCTGGGCAGGTGGGAGGATGGTGCTGGGCAGGTGGGAGGATGGTGCTGGGCAGGTGGGAGGATGGTGCTGGGCAGGTGGGTGGGAGCACTTTCCAGAGCACGGGCAGGCTATGTCAGTTCTCCTCTTAGCTCTGCACTGGGCCCCACTTCATAAATAGAGTAGGTTTCTGAAGTGCTTGGAGCAGGGCTGCAGAGACGGCTCTGTAAGGGTGCTTGCCACCAAGATGGAGACCTGAGTTCCATCCCTAGAACCCATGTGGTGGAAGGAGGCAGTAAACTGACTCCCTCAGACACAGAGAGAGAGGGGGGGGGGGGGGAGGGAGAGACTCCCTACACGCACACACACACACACAGACACACACACACACAGACACACACACACGCACGCATGCACACACTCATGCACGCGCGCGCCCACAGAAGACAAAAGGCATTTTCCACTCTGGGAATATCCCTTATGTTTTCTCCACTGGGTCACTCAACAGGCTGTGATGTAGAGTTCCCTAGACCTTTGGATGGGGCCATAGTTGATATCCAGATTTTGTTAGGAAAACCTAAATCTTTTCGTTTTTTTTCTTTTGTTCTTTGAGACAGGGTTTCTCTGTGTAGCTAGCCTTGGCTGTCCTGGATCTCACTCTGTAGACCAGGTTGGCCTTGAACTCACAGATCCACTTGTTTCTGCCTCCCAAGTACTGGGATTAAAGGTATACACTACCACTGCCCAGTGGAAAACCCAGATCTTAAGGTACCCAGAGAGCCTCGGTTTTGTGGCTCCTGTGTGTATGTATCAGGTGTTTTGTAAGCACCCGCAGAAGCAGTGTGACATGTCAGTCTCCTGCTGTGAGCCGAGTGTTAAATAGCAGCGTCTCTCAATAATAAGGTGTTCATCTGTGCGGATTCTTCTCATCCTCATAGGAAGCAAGGGTGGACATGCTGTGAAGAGTGCTGAAGATGTGGAATTAAACTCCCTTTGTCCTAATGGGCTCTCCTCCTGTCAGACCTGCGTGTTACCCAGGGCTCAGGACTTTGTGAGAAGATGTCCGGGGAGGAACATCTTGTCTCAGCACCAAGGAGAGCCTCCCTGCTCGGTGTGCGCAGGGATGCCGGTTCAGATTTCTGGAGATGGGAGCTGCGTGTTGCCTCCTGTAGATGGTGACTCTTCTTCTATGAAAAATCAAGAGTTTCCTTCCCAGCAGTCTCGGAGGGACTCATGTCTCAGTGGGTCATGTAATTGCCAATGGAAAGGTCAGCAAACATCCATGAGAAATCATTTCTGTAGATGTGACAGCGTTGGTTGGTTCTCATACCACAGTGACAATGAGGGGGTACACAGAAAGGGGACAAGCTGTAGTTTCCATGGCTACAGAGAAGAGACCATGAGGGTGTTGTCACTTACGCAGGACTTGATTAAACTGAGGCCCGAGCCCTGCCCATGTACTGAGTGTAGGAGAGCCGGGGGCCCTGGCGACAGCAGAGACCACAGCTCTCACACACATCAGCAGCTCGGTTCAAGAGGGAAGCCCTGTACATGCAGTCCACGTGGAAAGGGCCGTCCCGGCAGGTCAGCTCTTCCCATCCATCGAAGTGTGGAGGCAGGGGATACAGGTGCTGCTGAGAGGGCTCCCATGCGGTCCCCTCCAGGAGCCTGCACAGAGCCAAGGCTGTGCCGGTGTGGTGAGAGCGTCCGTCACGGCTCCCCTCCTAACACTCCTGGATGTGCCCACCCACGCCACACCTCCCAGAAGGGCAGCATCCCCGAGAAAGCTTTTGATTGCTCTTTACACTGTAATAATAATTTTAGGGCCCATATTAGGGAAGAACCCAACAGATATGAGGAGAATGGGAATGTTTCTAATCAGAGTTTACACCTTCAACTTAACCAGAAAACCCATGCGGAAGGGAAGCCATATCCAGGTGTGGAGTCTAGAAAGGATTTCACACATTGCTCAAATTTCAACACTCAGCACAGAGTTCATGTGGAAGAGACTCTCCATAACTCTGAGTGTGGTAAGCACTTCAGCCTGCCCCCACCTTTCCAGGACTTTCCAACAGTGGACGCCAGGGAACAAGCACATAAGCATACATGTAGCCCCAGCTACAGTCAAAGTTTGTGTACTCAAGGCCATCAGCAGCTTCACATCGGAGAGAAGCCTTTTTATGAAGAGGGTGGAAATGGCCGGAGCTGGAGTCCCAGCCCCAGAGACCATCAGAAACAGAAGCCTCACAAATGCAACACCTGTGGGAAAGCCTTCAGTCACAGATCGGTTCTTAACATTCACCAGAGAATCCATACTGGAGAGAAGCCATACAAGTGTGAGGAGTGTGGGAAAAAATTCAGCCGGAGTGCCTACCTGCAAGGCCACCAGAGAGTTCACACTGGAGAGAAGCCGTACAAGTGTGAGGAGTGTGGGAAAAAATTCAGCCGGAGTGCCTACCTGCAAGGCCACCAGAGAGTTCACACTGGAGAGAAGCCGTACAAGTGTGAGGAGTGTGGGAAGGGCTTCAGTCGGAGTTCACACCTTCAAGGCCACCAGAGAGTTCACACCGGAGAGAAGCCATACCAGTGTGAGGAGTGTGGGAAGCGCTTCAGCTGGAGCTTTAACCTTCAAATTCATCAGCGGGTCCACTCAGGAGAAAAACCCTATAAATGTGGAGAGTGTGGCAAAGGCTTCAGCAAGGCCTCAACTCTCCTGGCCCATGAGAGAGTCCACACGGGAGAGAAGCCTTACCAGTGTGACCAGTGTGGGAAGGGCTTCAGTCAGAAATCATACCTTCAAAGCCACCAGAGCGGTCACTCTGGAGAGAGACCATATGTGTGTGAGGTGTGTGGGAAATCCTTCAGTCAGAGAGCATATCTCCAAGGTCACCGGAGAGTCCACACGAGAGTGAAGCCATATCAGTGTGAGGTGTGTGAGAAGCGCTTCAGCCAGAGTTCCCGCCTCGAAGCACACCGCAGGGTGCACATGGCAGGGAAAGCATACACATGTGAGGTGTGCACGAAGGGATTTAGTGAGCGCTCCCGCCTCCACGCACACCAGAGGGTCCACACAGAAGGAAGACCGTACAAATGTGAACAGTGCGGTAAGGGCTTCAGCGGGTGTTCCAGTCTCCAGGCCCATCACAGAGTCCACACTGGGGAGAAGCCATACAAGTGTGAGGCGTGTGGGAAAGGCTTCAGCCAGAGGTCAAATCTGCAAGCTCACCAGCGAGTCCACACGGGAGAGAAACCCTACACGTGTGATGCCTGTGGTAAGGGTTTCCGTTGGAGCTCAGGCCTTCTGATCCACCAGAGAGTCCATAGGAGCAAGACGTTCTGTAGGAGGGAAGAGTGTAGAAGCAGTCACCCTTCTGAGAACCTATGCAGAAACCAAGGCCTGTCCAATGCCGTTCTGTTTTGTTAACGAAGGTGCAGTGCTTGTGCCCAACATGAGTGCCAGCGGTGGTTGGGAAACCACGTGGTGTGGAGATCTACCTGGAGTTTGCCAAAACCTCAGCAAGCTGTTGCCGAGGACCAAGGACTCCCTGACATACATGTCAGTGGGGATTAACAGAAGTATGATGTCCATGTCCGCCAGAACGTGAGCTTGATGGCAGAGACTCTGTCCACTGCCAAGGCTGCAAGACCGTGACTGGAGAGGTGGCTCAGTGGTGACAAGTCCTGGCTGCCTTTGAGGAAGACCACATGGTGGCTCTGTGACCCACACCATGATGCCCAGACATGTGTGCAGGCAGAACACTCATATCCAGAGAAATAAGTAAATGAAACCATGGTCTTTCCTAACTCAAAGTAGTCACTCAATGATATTTGCTCTGTGAGTAAAATACGCAAAGGTACACATTTTATTTTAAAGTGCATTAGCAGGGGTCTCACTGGCAGTGCAAATACATGCATAGTGTTTGAAAAGTGGGACCTCAAGCAATAGGCTCGTCTGATAAAACAGTAGTTTGGTTAGCACCCCTCACCCTGTCCTAAGCAGACAGGTGCAGAATTCCTTAAATAACTGGTCTTCCTCGTTATGGTTCACTGTTAGGGCTGGCTGTGTAGCATGTGCTTGTGTGCACATGTGTGTTACGTGTTTATGCACATGAATGCAGTGCCCATGGATCCCCTGGAACTGGAGTTACAGGCAGTTGTGCTAGGAACCGAACTCTGGTCCTCTAGAAGGTGCTCTTAACTGCTGAGTCATCTCTCCATTCCCTCGTGCATTCCTTTGTCAGCCACCACTCCCAAGGGAAGATTAGGCCAGCTCATGGTGGCTTTATCAACCAGGATCCCCTGAATTCCAGTAACAGGAAATTGAGCGCTATTTGGACTAATAACAGCACTTGTCAGTGTGTACAAATGCAGCAGCAAGAGGGGTGGCGTGGCGGTCTCTCCCTGTCCCTCCAGCCAGCTCCCAAATCACAACCCGGAGACTTATTATTAATCATGAGAGCTGGCTGATAGCTTGGGCTTACTTCTGGCTAGCTCTTATAACTTACATTAGCCTGTTTCTATTAATCCATGTGCTGTGCCCGGAAATCCTGCCTAGCTATTGGCTGTTCAGCTTTTTACTAAACCAGTCACAGTGACACATCTCCACGGGGCACAAAAAGATGACTCCACGACAAGGTGGCCTTGGATCTGGCTCAGGCCCTGGCTTTTCTGTTGCTTTCTAGGTTCTTTCACATGGATCCCTTCCTGAATACGGTTTACTATATTTTATTTTATTTTTTTTTTTGTTTCTCAAGACAAGGTTTCTCCGTGTAACAGCCCTGGCTGTCCTCAAACTCACTCTGTAGACCAGGCTGTCCTTGAACTCGGAGATCACCTGCCTCTGCCTCCCTAGTGTTGGAATTAAAGGTGTGCACCACTGCCATCTGGCTTCTTCATGGAAACTCTTGTCTCCAGGCTGCTCACGAGATGGCAGAATGGTAAAGTAAGAACTCTGTCTCGGCAGTGTGTGGCTGAACAGACCTCTCTAATCCTCAGTCAAAACAGACTAAAGAGGCAGCAAGGGACACCCTTGGACCTTCAGACAGCTAGACTGCCCTGGTGCAAGCGATGGCAGGTTATCCTGGACAGGGGGTCTGTGAGCGGAGCATCCTTGGTGGTATATACACACACAGGGATGGCTGAAAAAAGTTCCCCAGCACTCCCACTGTGACCATAAGCTCAAAGCAACACTAAATAAGCTGGTCCAGTGATACCCTTGAGATAATGACTGCAAGAGAGTAACCCAATTCCAGCCAATCTCCTGGCCAGATCCATTCAGCGTTCCACTGTGATACCGTGGCAAAGCAGGTGTGCCCAGCTCCTGGCAAAGCCGCCACTCCTTGCATCCCTGTCGCTGTCCCCACGCCATGCAGCATCTCCTTGAGCAGGGAAGACAGTCCTTCGCTAGGAGACAGCAGAACAAGCATCACAGTGACAGTTAGAGAAGACCCAGTTCTGGGGTTATCAGGGACACATGTAGCCCAGGCTTGCCTCAGACTCGATGTGTGAGGATAGCCTTGGCTTGATTGTTATGCCCATGGCTCTAGGGAAAGGCAGATGTTATCATCCACGAACAGATAGGAGGTTTCCATGGAACCTGATGGAAGCAACTGCAGTTTTTGGGTTTGTTTGTTTCTTTTAACACTCTTTGGGCCACCACCCCCCCAGCTCCCAAATAAAAACATGGAGACTTATTCTTACTTATAAATGCCTGGCCTTAGCTTGGCTTGTTTTTAGTCAGCTTTTCTTAATTTAAATCATCCCATCTATTTTTTGCCTCTGGGCTTTTACCTTTCTCTATTCTCTATGTCTTTCTTTCCTTCTTACTCCGTGGCTGGCTGTGTAGCTGGGTGGCTGGCCCCTGGCGTCCTCCTCCTCCTTTTCTCACTCCTCCCCCTTCTTCTTCTTTCGTTCTCTCTGCCTGGCAGCCCGTCTACCCTCTCTCCTGGCTTGCTATTGGCCGTTCAGCTTTTTATTAGACCAATCAGGTGTTTTAGACAGGCACAATAACACAGCTTCACAGAGTTAAACAAATGAAACATAAAAGAATGCAACACATCTTTGCATCATTAAACAGATATTCCACAGCATAAACAAATGTAACACATCTTAAATAATATTCCACACCAGGCAACAGGGAGATTCTAGAACAGAAAGCTTATTAAAAATGCTTCTGAGTCCGACATGGTGCGTACACGATTCAGGGGGTTAAGTAGGAAGATCATGAATTTGAGACCAGCCTGGGCTTCAGAGTGAGACTCTGCCCAAACAACTACAAAAATTTTCTCAGCACAGCTGAAAAAGTAGCAGGGAACTTGACTATAGTCAATAGAAATAACCCAAACTAAGCCGGGCATGGGGGTGCATGCCTGTAATCCCAGTACTTGGAAGGTGGAGCCACAAGGATTAGGAGTTCAGACTTTTTATCAACTACAGAGCAAGTTTGAGGCTAGCTTGGGCTACATGACATCCTGTCTTTTTTTTTTTTTTTAAGTGAAACCCAAACAATGTGAAGAAAATAAGCATCCGAGAGTAGGATAGATGGTGTCTAATATTGGATGGTTGGAAACTCATGGTAGAAAGCAGAGCAAGAACAGGGAAACCGAGAACAGGAGAAAGAAAGTGTCCGAGGGATAAAGGCCAAGAACTTACAAAACAGTAAAAGAGCTCCCCTAGACTCCATACTCACGCAGGACACAAACAGACATCAGGATGTGGCAACGTGGGCTTTAAGGAAACGGGCCAGGACGGTTGGGAACCCAAGGTACAGAATCTCCACAAGGTCTGGAACTCTCGAGGTACACAATGCATTCCAGCCCAGCCTGAACTTGAAGGAGATCCTATCTTTAAAAAAGAAATACCCCACCATCATCTCTGTGAGTTCGAGGCCATCCTGATCTACAGAGTGAGTTCCAGATCCACACTACTGATTCCGTTCCTGAGCAAGGACACAGAACTTGGGTCCTTTGGTCCTTTTACTGGGGCCTCTGAGAAAGTCCTGGATCTATCCAGCCCTCAACAGTATGTCTGAGCACTCTGTGTGCATGAGGTGCCCATGGACTCCAGAAGAGGGCATTGGATCCTCTGGGACTGGAGCTCTTGGCAGGTGTGAGCTACCATGTAGATGCTGGGAACTTAACCCTGCTGGTTCGCTGATGAGCAGCCAGTGCTCTTAAGAATGTTGAGCCATCTCTCCAGCCCTGAAAGAGCTTTGCATACAATGTCCAATCAATTTGTTAAGATTTATTCTCTCTCTCTCTCTCTCTCTCTCTCTCTCTTGTGTGTGTGTCTGTGTGTGTGTGTGTGTGTGTCTGTGTGTGTGTGTGTGTCTGTGTGTTTGCAGTCACTTTAGAATGGAGGCCAGAGGGCACTAGATCCCCTGGAGCTAGGGTTGCATGAGGTTGTGACCTGTCCAATGTGGGTGTAGGATCAAAACCCGGATCCTCTGTAAGAGCAGGATGTACTCTTAACCATGGAGCCATCTAGCCAACATGTGACTGGACTTTTGAATTAGTTTTCCTTTTCTTATTAACTCCTAAAGCCCTCAGCAGCACAAAGTAACCTATCATTACAGTGGGCTCCAGGTGTTAACTGTCTCCACCAAGTCATAAGTAGACTCCGGGGGTCCTCACCCCACCTTCGAATGTATTTGGGGGAGTAACAGATGCCACCCTATCCCCAAATCTCAGTCACAGCACCCCCCTTTTCAGATGACACCACTGACGAAGCCTTTTGGAAGTCTGCACTGGGAAGCATTTGGTTCGGATAGAGTTGCCGCTGATCCTGCCTCAATGCATGTGGTGGGCCAGCTCACTGCAAGTTGAATTTGGATTTTATATATATATATATAATTGGATGACACATTCAGTCAGGGATGATGACGTTGCCTCGCTGACTTTGTGTGACTCCAGCAAGCCATATTCTACATATACACATTCATAAACCTCAAGTTTATCATCATTACATGTTGGCTGGTTGATGCTGGCCTTCCTCCGACTTCTCCGTGGAAACAGGTAAGAGTTGCCGGCTCCTGTCTACTGAGGGAAATTTGAGAAGTGGAATGGCCGGAGTCAAAGGTCTTAAATGATCAAATTCACTGAACACATTTCCAAGAGAAGCAGAGAACATGTTGTAGACCAGGCTGGCCCAGAACTCATAGAGATCTGCCTGCCTCTGCTTCCTGAGTGCTGGGATCAAAGGCCATCAGGCCTGGCTGCTAGACTTTTTTTTTTTAATACAGTCCAGGGCCAGTTGCCCAGGGGTGGCAGCACCACTGACTGTGAGTGGGACCCTCCTACACCAATCATTAATAAAGAAATGCCCATAAACTTGCCTACAGATGAGTCTCAGGGTGGCATCTTCTCAGTTGAGAATCCTTCTTCCCGGCTAATGTCAAGTTTACAGTCCGTAACTCCAGCTCCAGGGGACCTGACACCCTCTTCCGGCCTTCAAGGGTACCTGCACTCACATGCACACAAACAAACAAACAAATAAACAAAATGAATCTGGTATTAAAAAGAATTGAATGGGTGTGTAATAGTGGGTTTAATACAGTCTATACCCTGTCTCTACAATGCACCCTTCCAGACGTAACTCAATAACCTGAGCTGCAACTTAGAGCAGTTCTGAGAGTTGGGTTTCACGCAGCCATCTCTGGTGAGTGGACACATTTTTGTTAGGTTTTAGGGAGAGAGTGGGAATGAGAGAGTGGCCCTGAGCTGAACTGTCCTTCGGGCAAGAGGCTTGTTAACGTAGTTGCTGCAACAGGGGGGTCACTGAAGTGGAGTTTTTGTGAAACTTCAAAGGTGTCTTCTTGTAGTGTGTAGTTTCTTAAGTGTGTGTGTGTGTGTGTGTGTGTGTGTGTGTGTGTGTGGGCACGCACGCACGCACACACATGTAGTTGGAGAGCTTCTCTCCAGGTGCCACCAAGCCCCCGTGGTCCCATAACCCACGTATAAAATAATCATACGGACACTTATATCATTTAAACTGCTTGGCCATTAGCTCAGGCCTACCATTGTCTAGCTCTTACTCTTATATTTAGCCCATTTCAAAGAGAGAGATAATCCCCAGTGAGCGGCTGCAGGTTGTGGCTCAGTGGTAGAGTCCCTGCCTAGAATCCCCCAGTGAGGGGCTGGGGTGTGGCTCAGTGGTGGAGCCCCTGCCTAGAACTCCCCAGTGAGGGGCTGGGGTGTGGCTCAGTGGTGGAGCCCCTGCCTAGAACCCCCCAGTGAGGGGCTGGGGTGTGGCTCAGTGGTGGAGCCCCTGCCTAGAATCCCCCAGTGAGGGGCTGGGGTGTGGCTCAGTGGTGGAACCCCTGCCTAGAATCCCCCAGTGAGGGGCTGGGGTGTGGCTCAGTGGTAGAGCCCCTGCCTAGACTCCCCCAGTGAGGGGCTGGGTGTGGCTCAGTGGTAGAGCCCCTGCCTAGACTCCCCAGTGAGGGGCTGGGGTGTGGCTCAGTGGTAGAGCCCCTGACTAGAATCCCCCAGTGAGGGGCTGGGGTGTGGCTCAGTGGTAGAGCCTCTGTTTAGAATCCCCCAGTGAGGGGCTAAGGATGCTGTTAAATGGTAGTGCTCACACCTGACACGTGTGACTCCTGTTTGTGCCACAATTACTCTCCTGCTGTGGATATCGCTCTGTGTAAATAAAATTCTGATTGGCCAGTGGCCAGGCAGGAAATATAGGCAGGACAAGAGAGAAGAGAATTCTGGGAGGTGGAAGGCTGGGGTGGAGAGATGCTGCCAGCTTCCGCCATGACAAGAAAGATGTAAGGTATTGGTAAGCCACAAGCCATGTGGCAACTTATAAATTAATAGAAATGGGTTAATTTAAGATAAAAGAAATAGATAATAAGAAGCCTGCCATGACCATACAGTTTGTAAACAATATAAGTTTCTGTGTATTTACTTGGTTGGGTCTGAGCTTCTATGGGCCTGGTGGATGAGAGAGATTTGTCCTGACTGTGGGCCAGGCAGGAAAACTCCACTACACTCTCCCTCTTCCAAACACACACACACACACACACACACATTAATTGGGAGCAAAGGGTAAGCTAAAACTAGGAAACCTGAGTTCTTTAGTGCACCAGATATTATGTTTAAGGGACACTGGATTCAACTTTCATCCAATGCTGTATATCCAAATATTTGTCACCAATACAACCTATGGATACAACAAAAACATAGTTCATTGCTTCTCACGGTAAAAGGGGAATTACACGTTGACAGTTTACACTGTTCCAAGGCCAAGTGTCATAATGGAGCAAACAGAAGACTCCACTCCAGCTATCCTAGAGTCTCAGGGTAGCAGAAACAAGAGACTCTGCCTCTGGCCAGCAAGATGGCCCGGCAGGTGAAGGCTCGTGCCCAACCAAGCCTGAGGACCTGAGCTCAATCATTGGAACCCACATGTGTGTGGAAGGATAGAACTGAGCCCCTCAAGTATTCCTCTGACCTCCACGAGTGCTATAGCACTTGTGCACACATGCATGTGTGCTGTGGGATGTTCTGTAGGTCAAATGTGTTGCTCTGGTTGGCTAAAATAAATAAAGTACTGATTGGCCAGTAGCCAGGCAGGAAGGATAAGGTAGGCGGGACAAGGAGGAGGAGAAGGCTGGGAACAGGAAGGATGAGGGATAGACTGCCAGCCGCGGCCATGACAAGATGTTAAGGTACTGGTAAGCCACGAGCCACGTGGCAAAGTATAGATGAATAGAAA